>NC_139512.1:334093347-334373347 GCF_947247035.1 Vipera ursinii
CTTGGGAAGCCACTCCAAACTTTAAATTTGTTAACCTGGATCTAATTTGCAGCCCAAACAGTAGATACACTGTAAGCAAACAAGGAACCAGGGCTCTAACAAAATATTTCCTAAAGTATTTGTAAGAGGAAAGGAATGGACAAAGATCACTTCTTAAGATCAAGGGGATAGAAAAAGTGTTAACTCAGGATCCAAGAGAAAAGCTGAGCCAAGAAAAGGAATTCATTCATCTCTTTCCCCCACAGCTGTAATCCAGAAGCTATTCAGGACTACCTATTAAGTTCAGGCAGGAACAAGGATGAATGAATAATGCCTCCTAATCTGAAAGCAGGAAGGCACCACCAATTTCTTTCTTCCTGAGATCAGCCCATTTGCTGGAACTGCTTTATAAGCAATTGGAGAGCTAAATGTCTATGGAGATTCTGGGTTATCCAAGTCATAGTTATCCCAAAGAGGCAACTGGACTTTCTTTTTTTCTTTGAAGATGTTTTGCTTCTCATCCAAGAAGCTTCTTCAGCTCTGACTGGATGGTGGGGAATGAAAGGATTTATATTCCTTGCAGATAGCTGTTCATTTGCATTCTTTTAGTGAGTCCTTAAAGCTACCTGGAGGCATATCTGTGTCCTCAAGGTCACCTGAGTAGTGCAAATGGGTGTGGAGCCTTCCTGGAACTGTTGAAAGGACTGTGTTGTAGACTGGAGATAGATGATGTCCTATCCCTCTCCCTCTGTTGAGAGAGGGCTGTTCAATTTTAACATTGCTGGCCTCTTTGACCCCTCTTTCAAACCAGCGGTCCTCTCTGTCCAAAATGTGGACTTTGCTGTCTTCGAAAGAGTGTCTTTTAAATGCAGATGGACTGCTGACTCTTGTCCTGATGGGTTGGTTCTCCTACGTTGTGCCATGCATTTATGAAGTGGTTGTTGGAGAGCTCGCTAACATTTTGCTTGAATTTCTGTCCTTCTCATTGTTCACAGAAGAAGCTAAAAATGGCTTCCTTCATTTATGTTAAGCATATGCTAAAACTTCAATATTATGCTTATTTACAAGACTGTATTATGAACAAATGGAATTCATTTCTTTTACACTTGGCTTGTGAATTACACAGTTGAATCAGCCATGATTTTCTCCTTTTATTTTATTATTTTAGTGACTATTGAATAAGTTAATAAAACAAGACAAGTGTGCTTTAAGAGCATATTTCCCCATTCAATGGGAAAATTTAGCCAAGTGGTAATATTGGAGAGCCAAGGTGCTGTAGTGGTTAAGATGCTGAACTAGGAGTAGGAAAACCTAAAGTCAAGTCCCTAATCAACCACAGACCTGCCTGGATGCCTTTAGGCCAGTCGCTCTTTCTTAGCCCAGCCTACCACAAAGTAACGTTGCAATAGTTAGATTAACTGTAATAAAACATGCATATCAATTAATGAAGAGTATTTGAGAGAGGCTGAGTTTGTACATTGTACATAATCTGGTTTGCATATAGTTATCACATTTTGGAACTGCCAATCTCCTTTACACAGAACCAAAGAAGCTGGGTTTATACAAAAAGTCCTCTGACCAAGATTAAAATTAATTAGTTTTTGCACATTCTATAAATGGAAGCACTAAGTCCTTACCTGACTCAGCTAGCACACTGAGTGAACTCAACCAGGCAGTGCAAAATGGTTAAGTATTTCAAATTCATTGCAATGTTTAGTCAGAACATGGGAAATTAGCAACTATATATTTTCTTCTAGAGCAGGCTTCCCCAACTTGGGACCCTTCCAGGTGTTGGACTAAGCTCCATAATTCCCAGCCAGCATGGTTTTGTGGAGAATTCTACATAGAAGTTGACGCCCATAATTCTGGAGGCATCCAAACAGGACACTTTTTTTCCTGAGTAATTTGATGGGGAGGGGGGCACAGTTTCCCTGACATTGAAAAGAGTGGGCAGATTCCCTGTCGATTTATTCACATGATCAAATTATCCTCTACAGTGTCTAACCTATTTGTCAAGGTTGATGCCATCGGGAAAGGCAAAGACTAAAGCCCTTACTCTGCAGAATGATAGGGAGAATCCTATCATTGGTGGAGCAGTGGGCTAATGCCTCCTTAGGTAACACCAGCTGCCTGCAATTAGTGCAGGTTCGAGTCCCACCAGGCTCAAGGTTGACTCAGCCTCCCATCCTTCCGAGGTAGGTAAAATGAGGACCCAGATTGTTGGGGGCAATAAGCTGACTTTGTAATAATGCTGCTGGGGTGTGTGTGAAAGCCCTAATAAGCAGGCATATACATAGAATGAAGGCTATTGCTAAGCACATTGATTTGTGCTTAGATTGTAAGCCACCCTGAGTCTTCGGAGAAGGGCGGGATATAAATGGGATTTAAAAAAAACCAACAGGATGGTTAGCTCAATGGATTTGGAAGGAGTGAATAATAGGCTTTACTATCCAAAGAGGTGGCTTGCTGTTACCATAAAGCCCACTAAATGTCTTAACTGCACTGTGGATATCATGCAGATACAAACTATTTCTCACCTTACGTCGCTCCTCAGCAGCTTCTAGCTTCTTCTGGATCTCCTCCAATGAAGGGTCACGCCGTCGAGGCAGGGAGGCATTGAATTCAGGGATTCCATCGAAGGACGGTGGCTTAAGGATAACCTCAAAGGATTGTCCTGAGGTGCGCTTGTTGAGTTCAATGACCTCCATGTCAGAAATGACACACCAGGTCAAGTCTACAGTGTCTACTAAACAAAAAGGAGAGAAAAGCTGAAGAATAAGTATGCCAGGAAGTAATTAAACTAGCAATGGGCATAATGTCTCTAGGCCACAGAGAAAACTATTGGAAATCTGTATCCCACAGGGGATCCGAGGTTTCCTCTGTAACGCTGGTGCAGACATGATGGGATTCATCAGCAAAGAAGTAGGCAGGAAAGGAAAAGGTTTCCAAGTTTGGAAATCAACGTGTGAAAAATCCCTTCTTTGGTGGTGCCTATTCTTTCACCATGCTGACAAATGGCACTGAGCCAAAGATAAAAATGAAGCAATATTATATTTCTTCTTAAAGGTTAAATTCACACAACTCACTTAATTGGTTCAGCTAGAAATCTAGCTGCTGTACTGGAACAACATATGAAAGTCAGATAGCTCTTTTTCTGTTGTTGTTGCAAACCCAATCCTGCATAGTTTATTATTCCATATACCATGAGAGAAAATTGGTTTAATTCACTAATCCAACCTGTGCTATCCTCAGATTTCATTTTTGCATTATCTATCTTAATAACAGGGACGCGGTGGCTCAGTGGGTTAGGACGCTGAGCTTGTCGATCAGAAGGTCGGCAGTTGGGCGGGTCGAATCCCGAGTGCCGTGTAACAGAGTGAGCGCCTGTTACTCGTCCCAGCTTCTGCCAACCTAGCAGTTCGAAAGCACATAAAAATGCAAGTAGAAAAATAGGGACCACTCCGGTGGGAAGGTAACAGCGTTCCGTGCGCCTTTGGCGTCTAGTCATGCTGGCCACATGACCATGGAGACGTCCTTGGACAAGCGCTGGCTCTTTGGCTTTGAAACGGAGATGAGCACCGGCCCCTAGAGTTAGAAACGACTAGCACGCATGTGCGGGGGAACCTTTACCTTTACCTTTACCTTAATAACACAGAATAATTACTGGAATATAATCCAATAGAAATTGTCACCCACAATACATTGTGTTGATGTCAACACCGAGCCCTTGGAAGAGTGGCATTTTCCCTCAGTAATAACTGCAGCTTTCTTGGCAACAATATGAGTTTTCACTTACCTTCATATTTATAAGACGGTTTATTTAAAGGGTCTGAGAGGAAACAGGAACAGAAGAGGGACACCAGGGGGAGCTCTTTCATTTTTTCTTTATAGGCTATGGGGGAAAAAAATCAAAACACAATTACAACAAAGGAGGAATTATTAGCAATTTCACTGGCATTTGTTCCTGGCCTTGTTTTCTTTGCTTCCTTGCTCATCTCATGGCAGATAGAGAAAGGAATTGAGGGGAAGCAGGAGAGGAAGAGCTGCTATTGGGTTCATTTTCAGATGCTGAGTTCTGCTAATGCTTTTATACAAATTCATAATTCAGTTGCACTTGAAGTGTTGTGTGTCCACATCTGGTCACTGCATCTTAAAAGGAAGTTCTGGAACTGAGAAAAGACCCAAGGCAAGCTACCCTTATGGAGACAAATGAACTAGGTAAATAGATGTCCAATAGCCTTTAGAGGTTTTCCAGCTAGTTTGCAAGGAGAGAAAATGGACGATTGAACTGAATTCCTCTAAGCACGGGAGGGGAAAAAATCCCTCAGTGGTTTCGCCAGGACAGGATTTCCTGTGAGCTACGCCCATTTCATTACTGCTAAAACATCCCATGGGAAAACCTTACTCTTGAGATCTTCCCTGGGAATTTAACTAAAGGATTGGAAGCCAGGGAGGCAGTAGGTCTCTGGTGCGAGTATGAAAGAGGGAAAGACAGGACACTCACACATACCATCTCCTTTGACCACTTTACAACCAAACCAGTGCACGACCACTACATCTCCAGCTGTACGAATGTCTCTTTCCCTTTGACAGGATTTGCGGAAGCAAATTTGCCAGCATTCCCATACCTGCCAATGTCATGATGTCTGCTGTTCTTAGTATCCTGCTGCTTTGGTGGCTGTCAAAAGGGAAGATCACAACCAGTGGAGGAGAGCCTGCCTGCAACCTGAGGAGACAAGCAAAAGATAAAGCAGCACAGGGTAAATTTCAATTTGCTTCTGTCCTTTTCGGGAAATAATGGGTGGGATTTGCAAAGGGATGCAATATGCAAGACACTACAGGTCACATGCTCAAAAGTTAATTTCCCACAAGGATCTCCAGCTGTCCACCCCAGCAGCTTCACAATCCTTCCAGTGGACATTGTACAGCTTTGTATCCCCTCCCCAATTTTCCTATGTTCTGTTTAAGCATAGATTCCTTATTTTAACCCTGAACGACAAAGGACCCAAACCTATTTTAATCTAGTATAATATGTTGTGAAATGACCCAGCATTGGTCTGCTGGAATATGAATAGTTTAACTTAGTGTTTGTCAATGCCCAGAATTCCCAAGCCTATATTTGAAGCTGTAGAGGTCCACATATCTTAAAGTTGCTAAGATTAAGTTTCACTAACTGATAACCTGTACTTGAGCCATGGCACCAGAAATGCAGGGCTTTTGATGCGGAAGTTCTAAACTTCTTCAACTCTTAGATGCAGATCAAAACTACGTGCAATTCAAAATTCTGTCTTGTTTCCCTAGTTGTTACTTGATACATTTAAAGATCAATAAGTAAAGCATATAAAGGGCTCTTTAATCTTTTCATCATCAGTGTTTCTCAATCTGTGGTCCACGGACCCCTAGGAGGGGCCACGATGTCATCACAGGGGGTCTGCGGAGGCTTGAAGAAATGTTATGATTTAAACCTTAAGTCTTGGGGATCTGTGGCCATGATCTGTGGCCACAAAAGATATTAAAAGGGGGCCCGTGGGGAAGAAAAGGTTGAGAACCGCTGCCCTACATGCCATAGGAATAGATAACATGCAGGATCCTCTCTCTGCGGGTTTCTGTTCATCCCACCAGAAAGAACAGAATTTGGATATTCAGGCCCCCTCTGCTCAACATTATCTGGTGGGACCCAGGAGATGTGACACTTGGTATGGAGCAGCTTGACCTCCGAGATCCAGAGGACCCCAACTTTCTTGGCCTTCTGAAAGGCTGTGCTGACTGACATGTGATGTTCCAGGTGCTCGGATGGGATATTGAGCCAATATCAGTATAGTTGTGTTATGAGTCTGTAAAGGTGCCCTGGCTATTGTGTTATGGTTACTTTAATGCTGTTTTCATTTTGTGATTAGAGGCTTTATAGTATACTTTTCTGGATGTTTGTAAGCCAGCCACAGTTAAGTTCAATGGGCAGCCATATAAATTCTGTAAGTAAATACACGAACTATTCTGTAGTAAGCCTGGTATCTGGATTTAATTAAGTTGCAGAGATTGTTGTAAAGAAGTAGAAGAAGCACACTAAACAATGCTGACTCAGGCCCCATTTGAGAGTTTGAATTGGTCTTGGAACACATTGGCACCATGTCTGGGGTGACTGCAGTGCATGAACACAGTTCTCACAGCCAGGGAGGGAGAATGCAGCTCAGACAATATGACCTTTTCAATAGAAGAAATAGCAGATGGCACTGCTCCACTCAGAAGCAATTTAGGTCTCTGCTTTTTAAGAAATCTGGGGAGGCCTTGAACGAGGGCTGGCAAACAGAGCAGACTGGGTGCAGGTGTGCTGCTGAATCATAAAATGGCCTAGCATATGTGCAAATTCAGCAGATTGTAATTGCAATTTATTCATCAAACCATGGTTACGTGAATTAGATCATAATGTGATGGGGAGGAGGAAGATAGCAAGAAAACTAGAAACAGATTTTTTTTTTGTAGTCAAGCCAGTTTAAGATATTGTATTTAAATTTTCAGCTGAAAGAATCATCCCTTTCTGTGTAAACAAGACACACAGGTGGAACACAAGAGACGTTTTAGATTCAGTCCTTTTCATAAGATGTAGACTAATGCCTTGCTTCCAGCAATAGCCAGTTTGAGGTATATGCATGGATACTTCCAGGTGCTGCAGCAAGAAACTCTGGAAAAAAGCAGCGCTCCATACATTCATTCTGTGCCCATTTGACACAGCTTTTGTGAAACCATAAGGATCATTCCACTCACTAATTACATGAGACCCAATAGGTTACAGCAATGAAGAAGAAACTTCCCAGTTTACAGTGACTGTAGGTTGGAAAAGGAACTCTTAATCCATTTCTATAGGTGACACATAGATTGGACTTTGTGTCTACAAGGCCAATAAAAACTTACCATCAGTTATAGATGGGTTTTTTCTCAACAATTAGGAGATACTTAATTCTCAGTCTTTTAAAAAAAAACTATATTAATCCCATTTGTGAAAAGTGCCTGGAATTCTCAGCGAGATCTCATTGAATACAGAATATTTGCAGCACGCAAGCACAAAAGAATGATAGAATGCAGAACTAGAGGTCCAAAAGAGGTGGTTAGATTTTAGCTCAGCAATTCAGAAAATTAAATTTGCTAAATTAGGGTAGGGTGCATTTCCAGGGCTGCTTGCTTGCTCCCAAAAAACATTGTGTAAGTCGGTTTTAGACCTGAGTATAGGAACAATATAAGGGACGCGGTGGCTCAGTGGGTTAGGATGCTGAGCTTGTCGATCAGAAGGTCGGCAGTTTGGCAGGTCAAATCCCGAGTGCCGCGTAGCAGAGTGAGCGCCTGTTACTCATCCCAGCTTCTGCCAACCTAGCAGTTCGAAAGCACATAAAAATGCAAGTAGAAAAATAGGGACCACTACGGTGGGAAGGTAACAGTGCTCCGTGCGCCTTTGGCGTCTAGTCATGCCGGCCACATGACTAGGGAGATGTCCTCGGACAAGCGCTGGCTCTTCGGCTTTGAAACGGAGATGAGCACCAGCCCCTAGAGTCAGAAACGACTAGCACGCATGTGCGGGGGAACATTTACCTTTACCTTATAGGAACAATGCTGTATTTATTTCCCAAAAGTGATGAGGATTGTTCTTGTGAGAGGAAGCACATGTTCAAATTCACCTACCCCCTCCCCCTTCCCCATGACACCGAGAAAGACAAGAGTTCCTCTTAGGATTGATGCTTGTTTAAAAAATAATTTATTTATTTTTCACCTGCTTGAATTACAACAGCTCACAAATACAACACCCAAAAGTCCTCTTGTTAAATCTTAAGCCTCTAGCATTTGACTGGGTTTTCCTCCTGATGGAAAAAAAAAGTGGGAGTTTGCGCGCAATCTCAGAAGAATTCCTGCTGCTCGGAAGACATGTTCTTCATACAAAACTTCATTCCTCTCATCCTCGCAGCATCGCAAGTCTCCCTGTCTCTATCCCCACCTCCCTCTGCCTATCTAGTAATCTCAAAAAGCTCTTCTTCCTTCTGTTTCCAAAAGTGGGGTCTTCACACCAGCCCCCTTCCTTTTCATCCAAGACCTATTAAGGGACATTATTCAGTTCCCAGGATCCACGGCTCTTCTTTCCTTTGTTAGGAGATCAGGCACTCAACCCTTTCACCGGCAGCTCTGGGGACTGGCTGCGATCTGCCCACAGCCTCTCTTTGCTATTTTCCCTTTATTGCTAAGACCCCCTGCTTTGGTTCCTGGGAAAGCGCTTGGATCAAGAAGCCGGTTTGAGAGGTGATGGGGCTGATTGAGAGGTGAACCCACGGAGCGAGCCTTCGGCTTGCAAAGAGAAGCGCTGCTGTCTTTCCAGTGGCTCCACCAGGCACGCTGTGGCGCTTTCTTCGATGAGGGAGGGAGGCGGAAGCCACAGCCCTGTACTGTATAATGTGGGATGAGCTCACAGCAGCTGAAAGGAGGCAGGGAGGAGGGGGAAAGAGGAGGGCATGGTAAGGACTTGACACTGCAGCCTTGTCCAAAAATGACAAGCTGGAGAACTCACAGACATTCTGCATCTGTACAAAATGGGCATATTTCATTAACTATTTGACACCTTTCACTCTCCTGAAGCTAAGTGCTCATACATTTCCAAATACACAGCCATAACCCAAAAAAGAATCTCCACTGTGTCGTGTTTAATGTCACCGGAAATCCTATATATTTCTTCCCTTTTGTGATCTTTTAAATTTCTTTCTTCTTCTTTTTTTTAACCCAACAACCTGCATTCATACTTTTTAGATCTTTACGCTGCTATTCTCTTTACTTTGATTTTGCTCTTTGACTTTGTTTTTTTTTAAAAAAAAAATTGGTGGTTGTATGAATTTAAGAGCTGTGGTGGCTGGACCCCAGGGTTAGGTAATAAAGAAGCGAATAGATTTCCACACAAAAATATTTTTTTTAAAAAAAAATTAAAGAGAAAACAGCTATTGCTCCACCTTCAGCAACTATTCCATCCCACACCCATTTGAGATGAATGCCATTGGAAGTGGGAGAGGCCTCTCAGCCTCCGTCTCCAGATGTGGGAGGGGAAGAAAGAGGAAAAAGCTCAGAAGCTGATTCTTATTTTTCTAAAAAAAACTACAATAAAATCCACCATTACTAATATATGCCGCAGGTTCATCACACAGGTATTAATATGTCTGCTTTCTCTCCTTCATTTCCATTTCTATTTTTACCAATAACTTGGCATCTCTCCCTTTTTTGCAAGCAAGACTCTGCCCACCCCTGACATATAATTGCAGTTTTTGTTCAGCAATTGAAGAACTGACCAGGAGGGAGAAAAGATGGGAGAGCTGACCTTCCTTCTGATACCACCAATGAAATCAAAAGGAAGGAAGCAGTGAGGGGAGGGAGACGGCTCTCCTGCCATGAGGTTACCTGTAGCGAAGACATTGTCTGCCAATGTAAAGGAAAGGAGAAGAGAGCAAGGGGTTGGTGCTGATGCTCTTGAACATGCTATGCTTACTTACCTCATGCCACAGAAATCTGCTTTTATTGCTTTCACCTACATGGGAGGAATTTCAGTGCAGGTAGGAACGATTACTTTTGCTGTCCACCTGCATTTGATAATGTGACTTGTTGGGAAAACCTATAGCCAATCAAAACGTCCCAAGTGTGCACTTGTCATTTTCAATCATTCATTTCTGCCCTGGAGCTATTTGGAAAGCACTCTACACGTGCTCGCAGGATCTTTTATCACCGTAATGCTTCATATTTGCCAAGGTTGTCCGATGATGGTTAAAACAGAGCATTGGGGAAGAAAACCCCTCTGAGGGTTGACTGGTAATAAGCCCTGATGCTCCCTCATCTTTTATCCTAAATCAAAAAGCACTTTCAAGATAGGAAAAGCATAAACTCAAAGTGGGCTGATCTGCATCAGTGAAATCTGGGGTAAAAAGGGAATCATATCATGAATTGGGAAAGTTCCAGCCAGAAATGAAATCAAAAGGCTTTGGGATAGTCTATTGATGTCCCTAGGCAGTCGGTGCTACTTTTGGGGGTGGGGTGCAGTAGGCAGAGACTACTAAATCTGGAGAACAATTGCTATAGAAAGATTCAACCAATGAATAATTAACCTTGAGCCTAAGGAAACCAGGGCTTGGTGCTATGTGTGAACGTAGCCATTACACATGTCACAGAAAGAGCATTTCCAAATTAACAGAACTATACTTTGTATCTATAACAGAAAAAATCCACAATTCTCTCCTTGGTAAAAAAAAAATCTGCATCAAGGCAAGCTAGGTTCTTTACCAAGAAAACCAAATTTGACCATTTCTATTTTAAAAAACTATTTCTTTTTACAGACATGAAGAAGTCCAAACGCTTTTCTCTGTGGGGTGGGGTGAGAGTTAATCTTGAGTTTGCTGGGTAAGAACAGGCTTAGAAAGCTACTAAAGCAGCCCTCCCCTCGACCACAGGAAATTTTATGCAACCATTCATTCCTCTAGTTTCTGAGATTTCAGCAATAGCTAGCCAAGCTGAAGACAAGAAACTTTCTATCAACAAAGAAACAAAAAAAAGAGAGAAAGCCAGGATGTTTCAGAAACCTGAATTCCACATCCAATTAATTTGACTATTCTTTCCTGCCCTCTGAAAGCATTGTGCCATAAAAGCAACCTTGCCCATGGTTAATTTGTCTGGATCATGGTGAATTCATTGCAAATTTCAAGAGAAGAAACAACTGTGAAGAGGAAGAAAGAAATGTTCTGCAATTATCCACTGCCCCCCCCACAAAAAAGTGCCTCCATCCAGAGCAAAAATGGCTAGATGTCAAAGATCTCCAAAGCAACACTGTTTGTCTCTGTGATAATACCCATGTTCTCGTTTTGAGGAAATCTTGTGGCCTTTAAGATTAATGCATCTATTAAAATATAAACTCACACAGAACGGGGGCATTGTCTCTAAATGAATTTTATTTCATGAAAGATGCTGTCATATAAATGTTTGTCTTTAATGTGTCACCCGACTTTACTGTCTGGAAGCTGTTTTCCACAATGTTGCTGATCTAAAATTACTGATGTCTCTCAGCCCAACATCCGAGGGCTTCAGATTTTATATTGCATCACAGAACACTAGTCAGGTTATGTGAAGTGTATTACACACTTTACGACAAGTAATAGGAAGCAGCTATTTATTGGTATGGGAATTGTTAAAAATACAATGATATAAAACAAAGTGTTAAGAAGGAAGGGGAGGGACAAGGGACTTTAAAGATAGGGAAGAAAAAAGAAAATAAATCTATTTCGATTATTCAGTGTCAGCACAGAAAGAAAAAGAAAAAAAAGTATTAAATATTCAGAGATGGAAGAATGATGTCACCAATAAAAGGAAAGCAAGATACAGAGACACAATATGTTTATTTAAGTATTAAAACAGACATTATGTAAGATAGGCAAAGAGGCAATTGAAGATCTGAATGGGATGGAAAGAAAGAAGAAACCAGAGTCTTAAGTGCTGGTTTCTAAAAGCCAAGAGTAATATTCATGGATCCTGCCCATCACAGTCTTGTACCTAGCCCCCTATTGCATTCCTCATTTTGAAAATCCAGGTCTGAAGAGAGCATTTCTACACTTGATAGAAAATTTACTCTTTCCTCCATCTGCCCAGCCCAGTTCCTGATGGGACCCTTTCTTAATCCTGCTGCACTCACCTCTTTTTAAGTCCAATGCTTGGTTCAGCCGCTCCCAGCTTCTCGTTTGCTTCCGTTCAGGGAGAGATGCTAAAAGAGCCACTTAGCATCCACCAGGCAGCCAAGTTCACACCATGACATCACCTCTGAGCCAGCTGATTGGCTAAGGTAATAAGGAAGCTGATTGGGCAGCATCTTCTTGGGGACTGCCTGAGTAATCTCTTCATGAGCCAGGTGGGTTGAGGATGATGTCACATAAAAGATGTGGTTTTCTTCAGACGAAGAAGGAAACTCAGCAGCTCTGCTTCAAAAGGATGCATCATAGGAAATCTAAGCCACCTACACCACGGCTGTCAAGACAAACTTCCATCCTCTATGGCAACCTAGCTATTGTTATCCAAAGTAATTACAAGGGAAGGGGAGTGAAGCTTGGGCCAGAAATTTGCATTTCTACACCGTTATCCAGGAACAATCTCTGCAAAATCAAGACGGAGGATTTTGGAGGAAAAATGAATTTTATTTTCCAATCTGGGGGAAGTTGGCTGAAGTGGGAGTGGAGTTTTGTTGTTTTTTTAAATGCATTTAACGACTGAGTTCACCCCACTCACTATATTAAGCTAAAATGGCCTTGGATAGTTAATTATTCATTATTTTGTGGAAATCCATCCCTTGTCTTAGCAAGTTGTATGAGCCAAACCACATCAGCCATAATAAATTAACCTGAGTTTGAGTTAATATTTTGCATGAACCCACCCAGCCCTAGTATGTAACATTATATGGACTGCAGTTGCATACTATGGAGGATGTGAGCATGGGAAATTCTGGGTTAACGATATCTCTGTAATCATAGCTCCACTGCAGATCTATTTTAAAAGCATTTGTCAGGACTGCTATATATAGTATGTGAGTTTCTGTAACAAGATTTGCATACCTGATCTGTTGTGTAGCAGGTTCTTTGGCGCAGGAATGAAGACGAGACAACTGAGTACAAGAAAACTCATGGTTTATTTCGTGCAGAATCTGTACTGGCAAATGGCTGCAACTAGCCGCAATATATAGTCTAGCCCCCTAGGCGGCAGCCAATAAGTCTGAAGCAACCATTGCCGCCTAGGGATAGCCAATAGCAGCACTGGAGACTTGTAGTCTGGGTTGCTGGAGAGCCGTTAGCTGCTCCAGCAACCCACATGGTATTACTAATGAGCCCAGTACATAACATGATCAATATGGTTATTTTTCACTTATATCAATGTATATGACTTCCCAACACACCAGTATGACTCTGGACAGCTAATGGGAATTAAAACACAATAAAAATACAAATTTTACTAAAAAAATAAAAAATACTGTTCCAGCAAGCTAGCACAAAATCACTCCTGAGCATATCGTTCACCAATAGTGTGGATTCAATTACTCACCTGGCCTGCCTGCCAGGTAAACAGCCAAGTCTTCAAGGTTTTTCAAAAGGTGAGCTGAGTCAGGGCCAGGTGAATCGCAGGTGATATAGTGTCCCAGACTGCAGGAGCAGCTCCAGAAAAGGTACACCTCCTGGGCCCCATTAGATGACAATCACCAATAGAAGAAACGCAGTGCATGCCCCTCCTGCCCAGCCTAATGGGAAAAGTAGAAGTCACGGAAGTAAGGTGGTCCCCCTCAGCTACTCTGGTCTCATGCTATTGTAGGACTTTAAAGGTATCAGTCAGTAATTTGAATTGCACCCAGTGCAGCTCATGGAGCAAAAGTAGAAACAAGGACAAAGTGAATTACCCCCATAATTGCCTGTGTCACTGCACTCTGGAGCAAATGAAGCTTCTGGATGTTCTTCAAGAGCAGCCCCATGTAGAGTGCAATGTAGTAATCTACTTGGCAGGTGACCAAGCATGAATGATGGAGCACACAGCCTCCTGCTCCAAGAAGGGGAACAATTGGTATACAACATAAAATTATGCAAAGGAATTACAAATATCCAGAAGGACCCACAAATTGCTTTCTGGGGTAGTCCAACACCATCCAGAACTAAGGGTGGGAAATCCCAGATCCAGGAAGTTCAAACATCCAAAGTCACTCCACCTTGCTAGGATTGAGCTGAAACCTGTTCTTCCCCATCCAGATCCCCACACTCTCGAGACACTGAGCTTCCACAGCATCACTTGGTCAAACGGGACAGAATTTATAGTCAGCAATAACACCTCATCCACCCATTTCATGTAGATGCTAAACATAAGTGGGGAATGTTAAACTCTGAGGCATTTCACATAAGAGGGGCTTTGAGGCAGATTGTCCAGCCCAAATCCAACACTTATTCAAATGAAGCCCAGAGGAAGGAAAAGAATCAGCATAATACTGTTCTCCTAAACACCAAAATTGTTCCAGAAGCATAGTTGATGGCATTAAAACCTGCTGAAATATTGAGAGCAAGAATTAGTAAATTATCCCATCCTATTCCCACATTCCACAATTGTGACCAATACTGTTATACCACTAACTCGTGCTGACTCCAGGAGTTTGATTCTGAGTGGCTCATGGTTGCCTCAGCCTTCCATCTGTCCTAAAGGTAAAGGTAAAGGTAAAGGTAAAGGTTCCCCCGCACATGCGTGCTAGTCATTTCCGACTCTAGGGGCCGGTGCTCATCTCCGTTTCAAAGCTGAAGAGCCAGCGCTTGTCCGAGGATTTCTCCATGGTCATGTGGCCAGCATGACTAGACGCCAAATGCGCACGGAAAGCTGTTACCTTCTCACCATGTTGTTGTTAGTTGCGAAGTCGTGTCCGACCCATCGCGACCCCATGGACAATGTTCCTCCAGGCCTTCCTGTCCTCCACCATCTTCTGGAGTCCATCTAAGCTCACGCCTACTGCTTCAGTGACTCCATCCAGCCACCTCATTCTCTGTCGTCCCCTTCTTCTATTGCCCTCAATCTTTCCCAGCATTAGGCTCTTCTCCAGTGAGTCCTTCCTTCTCATTAGGTGGCCAAAGTATTTGAGTTTTAGCTTCAGGATCTGGCCTTCTAAAGAGCAGTCAGGGTTGATCTCCTCTAGGACTGACCGGTTTGATCGCCTTGCAGTCCAAGGAACTCGCAGGAGTCTTCTCCAGCACCATAGTTCAAAGGCTTCAATTCTTTGGCGCTCAGCCTTTCTTATGGTCCAGCTTTCACTGCCATACATTGCAACTGGGAAGACCATAGCCTTGACTATACGGATTTTTGTTGACAGGGTGATGTCTCTGCTTTTTAGTGTGCTGTCTAGATTTGCCATGGCTTTCCTCCCAAGGAGCAAGCGTCTTTTAATTTCTTGGCTACAGTCCCCATCTGCAGTGATCTTGGAGCCAAGGAAAGTAAAATCTGTCACTACCTCCATTTCTTCCCCATCTATTTGCCAGGAATTGAGAGGGCCAGATGCCATGATCTTGGTTTTCTTAATGTTTAGTTTCAACCCAAGTTTTGCACTCTCCTTCTTCACCCGCAACACCAGGCTCTTTAGTTCTTCTTCACTTTCTGCCATTAGAGTGGTATCATCTGCATATCTTAGGTTGTTGATGTTTCTTCCGGCAATCTTAATTCCAACTTTTGATTCATCTAGCCCTGCCTTTCTCATGATGTGCTCTGCATATAAGTTAAATAGGCAAGGCGACAGTATACAGCCTTGCCGGGCTCCTTTCCCAATTTTGAACCAATCAGTGGTTCCGTGTCCAGTTCTCACTGTTGCTTCTTGGCCCGCATATAGATTTCTCAAGAGACAAATAAGATGGTCTGGTATGCCCATCTCTTTAAGGACTTGCCACAGTTTGTTATGATCCACACAATCAAAGGCTTTAGCATAGTCAATGAAGCAGAAGTAGATGTTTTTCTGGAACTCCCTAGCTTTCTCCATGATCCAGCGTATGTTAGCAATTTGATCTCTAGTTCCTCTGCCTCTTCGAAATCCTGCCTGTACTTCTGGTAGTTCTCGATCCACATACTGCTGGAGTCTAGCTTGTAGAATTTTAAGCATAACTTTACTAGCATGAGAAATGAGTGCAATGGTGCGATAGTTTGAACATTCTTTGGCACTGCCTTTCTTTGGAATTGGAATGTAAACTGATCTTTTCCAATCCTGTGGCCACTGTTGAGTTTTCCAAATTTGCTGGCAAATTGAGTGTAGCACTTTTACTGCATCGTCTTTTAAGATTTTGAATAGCTCAGCTGGAATACTGTCACCTCCACTAGCTTTGTTGTTGCTCAGCTTTTCTAAGGCCCACTTCACTTCACATTCTAGGATGTCTGGCTCGAGGTCAGTGACCACCTCATTGTGATTATCAGGGACGTTAAGCTCATTCTTGTATAATTCTTCTGTGTAATTTTGCCACCTCTTCTTAATCTCTTCTGCCTCTGTTAGGTCCCTGCCATTTTGGTCCTTTATCATGCCCATTTTTGCATGAAACGTTCCTTTCATCTCTCCAATTTTCTTGAAAAGATCTCTGGTCCTCCCTATTCTATTGTTTTCTTCTATTTCTTTGCATTGTTCATTTAAGAAGGCATTCTTATCTCTTCTAGCTATTCTTTGGAATTCTGCATTCAATTGGGCATATCTTTCTTTTTCTCCCTTACCTTTCGCTTCCCTCCTTTCCTCAGCTATTTGCAAAGCTTCCTCAGACAGCCATTTTGCTTTCTTGCATTTCTTTTTCTTTGGGATGGTTTTGGTTGCTACCTGTTGTACAATGTTGCGAACCTCTGTCCATAGTTCTTCAGGCACTCTGTCTATCAGATCTAATTCCTTAAATCTATTTGTCACCTCTACTGTATATTCAACAGGAATATGATTTAATTCATACCTGACTGGCCTAGCGCTTTTCCCTACTTTCTTTAATTTAAGCCTAAACTTTGCAACAAGAAGCTCATGGTCTGAGCCACAGTCAGCTCCTGGTCTTGTTTTTACTGACTGTATAGAGCTTCTCCATCTTTGGCTGCAGAGCATATAGTCAATCTGATTTCTGTGTTGACCGTCTGGTGATGTCCATGTGTAAAGCCGTCTCTTGGGTTGTTGGAAAAGAGTGTTTGCTATGACCATCGTATTCTCTTGACAAAATTCTATCAGCCTGTGCCCTGCTTCATTTTGTACTCCAAGGCCAAACTTGCCTGTTATTCCAGTTATCTTTTGGCTTCCTACTTTAGCATTCCAATCCCCCATGATGATAAGGACATCATTTCTGGGTGTTAGTTCTATAAGGTGCTGTAGGGCTTCATAGAACCGGTCAATTTCATCCTCTTCAGCACTGGTGGTTGGGGCATAGACTTGGACTACTGTGATATTGAATGGTTTGCCTTGGATTCGAACTGAGATCATTCTGTCATTTTGAGGATTGTATCCCAGTATTGCTTTTCCTATTTTTTTATTGACTATGAAGGCTACTCCATTTCTTCTGAGGGATTCTTGCCCACAGTAGTATACCTGATGGTCATCTGAATTAAATTCACCCATTCCTGTCCATTTTAGTTCGCTGATACCTAAGATGTCAATGTTTAGTCTTGTCATCTCTTGTTTGACCACGTCCAGCTTTCCTTGATTCATGGATCTTACATTCCAGGTTCCTATGGAGAAAAAATCTTTACAGCATCGGACTTTCCTTTCACCACCAGACATATCCACAGCTGAGCGTCCTTTCGGCTTTGGCCCAGTCGCTTCATTCTTTCTGGCGCTACTAGTACTAGCCCTCTGCTCTTCCCCAGTAGCATGTTGGACGCCTTCCGACCTGAGGGGCTCATCTTCCAGCGTCATATCGTTTTGCCTTTTGGTACTGTCCATAGGGTTTTCATGGCAAAGATACTGGAGTGGGTTGCCATTTCCTTCTCCAGTGGATCACGTTTTGTCAGAACTCTCTGCTATGACCTGTCCGTCTTGGGTGGCCCTGCACGGCATAGCCCATAGCTTCATTGAATTACGCAAGCCCCTTCGCCACGACAAGGCAGTAATCCATGAAGGGGCCTTCTCACCATAGTGGTCCCTATTTTTCTACTTGCATTTTTACGTGCTTTCAAACTGCTAGGTTGGCAGAAGCTGGGACGAGTAACAGGTGCTCACTCTGTTACGCGGCACTCGGGATTTGACCCGCCAAACTGCCAACCTTCTGATCGACAAGCTCAGCGTCCTAACCCACTGAGCCGCTGCGTCCCTTGATCTGTCCTAGATCAATATGAATGAGGACCCAGATTGTTGGGGGCAATATGCTGACTATGTAAATTGCTTAGAGAAGGCTGTAAAGCATTGTGAAGTGGTATATAACTCTGCTTTTGCTATATGAAACAGATTTTGGGGGGATATTCATGTTTTTGTTAGTTCTTACTGTTTAAGAACTTAAGCATAATTGTGTAAATACAGATCACTGGTATGAAATGTCAAAATTCTGAAAACATAGTATTTGTCAGTCAATCTCAGAAAAAATGGCTTTTATTGGTAAATATTAAACATACGTTTTATCAATGATCAAATTTGTCCTTCCCTTCTGCCTTTCCACAGTTCAAGAAATTCAGCCTAAGCTCATAACCATATTTTACAACCAATCATATTTATTGATTGTAAAATAAAAATTAAGATTACGGTAAGTTATTTGGTGCCTTCCAGAGGTTCTGGACAACAATTCATTTATTCCTTTGGAAAGAATTCTTTGATTCTTTTAAGAATCAAATACAAAGAGATGGTGTTCTTGATAAACTCACGAGTTCCACCCAGAGAAGTGGTGTGATTTAAATGCCCCATCTAATGTACTGATTTTTCTTATGAAATTAGTAAAGTTGTGCCCAGAATAATACAACTGAAATATCCAGCTCTTACCTCAATTTGTAGTTTCTTCAAACATGCATATTTTTGTTTTGTAAAAGGATGCAAGCTGATGGACTTTCCTACCTGCAGATTCACAAACTTTCTTGCACATTCAAAAAAATACAAAATCATACCTTTCTTTGCATGTATAGCCATTGACCTGCTGCCAGCATCAACTTCCCATCGTCCTGTGCGCTCCCATAGGGAGGGCCTCCTTAGGGTGCCGCTGGTCAGGGAATGCCGGCGGGTGATCCCCAGAGGGAGGGCATTCTCTGTGGGCACGCCTGCCCTTTGGAATGATTTACCTGTGGAACTCCGGACTGCCCCCGACCTGCGCTTGTTTCACTGGGACCTGAAAACCTGGCTTTTTGATCTATCTGGCCTGGACTGAGGGGGTTTTTAGTTTTAAGTTTTAACATTGTTTTATTGTTGGGCTATTATTAATTTAATTCTTTTTAATTCTATTTTTATCTTAATTTATATTGTCTTTTAAATATTGCCCTGTAAACCGCCCTGAGTCCTTCGGGAATAGGGCGGTATAGAAAACTAATTAAATAAATAAATAAATATTCAGGATATGTGTACTATTCATGTGTATCCAAATTGTCATTTCTGCAGTTTGGGGGGGGGGGCATCCAACCAGCACTTTTATGCAAATTAAATGGATAGAGCTAATTAATATATTGCAAGATACCTTATTCATAACAGGCAGTTTGGTGTAGTGTTTAAGATATCAGGCTAGAAACCAAGAAACTAGGAGTTCTAGTCCCACCTTAGGCACAAAGACAGCTGGGTACTCTTGAGCCAGACACTTTCTCTCACCCTAAGAAAGAAGTAATGCCTAAGCACTTCTGAAAAATCTTGCCAAGAAAATTGAAGGGACTTGTCTAGGCAGTCTCCAAGAACTGGACGTAATTGAATGGGGGGAAAAACTTTATTTATGGAGAATTTATTGCCAACAATTTTGTTCTGACTTTAGAAATAAAACCTATCAGCAATTCTACCTATCTCTGGTCAGTGATTCAGAGGTTCTCTGTGAGATCTATGAAAATTTTTGTGAGACTTAGACATAAAGGTATGCTGTTTAATTTTCAATTCCTCTTTGACCTCATTAATTCCCCCCCCCCACTTCTTAGCTTACCTACCAGGTCAAGATTGCCTTCCAGAGTAATTGGAATGTTCATGTTCAAAGCAGAGGACCAGATTAAAAGCATAAAAGAGGATTACTTCTTCCATGCTCTATTTAACTTCTCAAAACTATTTAAAGGGCTGTTAGTGGAAACTGAGCAATGAACTAGATGGACCTAATCATCTAGCAAAGTTCATGCAGTCTTTAGCTAACATAAGTAAACCTATTTTACACACAAGGAAAAAGTATGCATCCTTTTCCCCACCCAGGTCTTTAAACAAAATACAGTACGTAAGATCAGGTTTTTTCCTTTTGTATTTCTCTGCCAACAGATCTGTCTGTTCATCAAAACATCTCTGATCATTAAGAAGATTTTGTGAAGTTGTTCTGATATCGGCCTGTATTAAAAAGCTATACCATCCCATGGCATCAACACTGACAGTTTATAGGCAAAGATCAGGTCTAGAATTTCCCAGCTTAAGCACTTGGTTCACAAACAAATGGAAAGCTAAACTCTGGCATCATCATCATCATCATCATCATCATCATCATCATCATCATCATAAAGTTGGAAGGGACCTTGGAGGTCATCTAGTCCAACCCCCTGCTCAGGCAGGAAACCTTATACCATTTCAGGGAAATGGCTGTCCAGTCTCTTCTTAAAAACCTCCAGTGTTGGAGCATTCACCACCTCTGGAGGCAGGTTGTTCCACTGGTTAATTGTTCTAACTGTCAGGAAGTTTCTCCTTAGTTCTAGGTCGCTTTTCTCCTTGACTAGTTTCCATCCGTTGCTTCTTGTCCTGCTTTCAGGTGCTTTGGAGAATAGCTTGGCTCCCTCTTCTTTGTGGCAGCCCCTGAGATATTGGAACACTGCTATCATGTCACCCCCTCACCCTTGTTCTATTCACAATTGTTCCTATGTCAAAAGAAATCAACCATACTCTGGCTTAATGTAATGGTCTAATTCACAAAAAGTACACAAATTGCCCATTTCCATTTTAGTCAGTTCTAAAATGTTCTGCAAGCCCAACTGGAACATCTGTGCTTAATTGTAACTCTACTCATCATTGTTTCTTTTTCTTCTTTTCAGTCTGAAGCAGCAAGTGGAAACTTGATCCTACCCCATGACGTATGGGAGCCATAAGTCTATTGCAACTAAATATGAGTGCTACAACTCAGAGAGATCAGGTGGCTTAATGGTGAAAATGTTGAATGACTCTGGGGAAATCCAAGGTCAAATCCCCACTCAATTACAGGTAATCCTTGACTTATAAGGACAATTGAGTCTAACATTTTTGTTGTTAACTGGGACTTTTAAGTGAGTTTTGCCCCATTTTATGACCTTTCTTGCCACAGTTGCTAAGTGAATTCACTTCAGTTGATAAGTTAGTAACCCAGTTGTTAAGTGAAGCTGGCTTCCCCACTGACTTTGCTTGCCAGAAGGTCACAAAAGGTTGTCACGTGATCCTAGGACACAGCAATGATCATAAGTATGAACCTGTTGCCAAGCATCTCAATTTTGATCACATGATCATGGGGACGCTGCAAAGGTCGTAACTGTGAAAAACAGTCATAAGTCACATTTTCCAGTGCCGTTGTAAGTTTGAACGGTCACTAAACAAATTGTTATAAGTTGAGGACTATATATATAGTGCTTGCTGGATGACTTTGGGCTGATCCCTCTTTCCAGCCTACTTCACATGACATATTTGCTGTGAAGGTAAAATGCAGGGTAGCTGCAGTGGATACCACCTTTAGCTCCTTAGAGCAGGGGTCCCCAACCTCCAGTCCATGGACTAGTACCAGGCCGCAGCATGCCAGCAACCAGGCCACGCAAACAAGTGAAGCTCCATCGCGGGAAGCAAGCAGCAAACGAAACCATGCCCCCTCCGATCCGTGGAAAAACCTTTCTCCTCCTACCTCTCGGGCCATTCACAGTTTGTAGTGGCAGGGGGGCAGAGATCTACCCCGAGGCCCCTTTCCTGTGGGGTACCTCAGGGGTCGGTTCTCTCCCCCCTCCTGTTTAACATCTATATGAAGCCGCTGGGTGAGATCATCCGTGGCTTTGGGGTGAGGTATCTCCAATATGCGGATGATACCCAGTTGTTTATCTCCACCCCAAGCCAACCCAGTGATGCCCTTGACGTGATGTCCTGGTGGCTGAACCCCTCCAAGACTGAGTAGCTGTGGATACCAGCATCTCGCATTGTACAACATGTTCCATCTCTTTTGATCGGGGGAGAGCTCTTGCCCCCCTCAGAAAGGGCCCACAACTTGGGTGTCCTCCTGGATTCACGGCTTAACCTGGAAGACCATCTAACTGCCGTAACCAGGGGGGCCTTTGCACAGGTTCGCCTGGTGCACCAGTTGCACCCCTTTTTGGACCGAGATGCCCTATGCACGGTTACCCACGCCTTTGTCACTTCTCGCCTGGATTACTGCAACGCTCTCTACATGGGGCTGCCCTTGAAGTGCACCCGGAGGCTTCAGCTGGTGCAAAATGCGGCCGCGCGGGTGCTTATGGGAGTATCTCGATACTCCCATGTTACACCTCTCCTGCACGAGCTGCATTGGCTTCCGGTTGCCCTCCGGGTGCAATTCAAGGTGCTGGTAATTACCTTTAAAGCCCTACATGGCTTAGGCCCAGGGTACTTGCGAGACCACCTGCTGCCAATGTCAACCTCCCATCGCCCAGTTCGCTCCCACAGAGTCGGCCTCCTCAGGGTTCCATCGGCCAGGCAATGCCAGCTGGTGACCCCCAGGGGGAGAGCCTTCTTTGTGGGCGCGCCGACCCTCTGGAATGAACTGCCTCCGGAGCTGTGGATGGCCCCTGACCTTCGATCCTTCCACCGTGACCTGAAGACATTGTTGTTCCAACAAGCGGGCCTGGACTGACCATGGTTTTTTAATTTGATTTTTATTGTGTAAATTGTCCCATATTTCTTATATTCATTGTTTAATTCTTTTTTAATTTTTGTATTTTATGTCTCTTAATTTTTATTGTTGTGAGCCGCCCTGAGTCCTTAGAGAGAAGGGCGGCATATAAACTTAATAAATCCTAAATCCTAATCCTCCACGGAACTGGTCCCTGGTGCCCAAAAGGTTGGGGCCACTGGCTTAGAGGACAGCCAAGACATACCTGCTGTCAGTTGATCAGTAATAAATCTACACAGAAGGCAATACTTGTTGAAAGGAAAGGCCTTATTTATCCAGTTATAAGGATTTTAGCCTAACAGTTCCACTTTGAGCGGCTCCCCATTGGGATGTCATTTTATAAAATAGTCAAATCTCTTTTAGGAGTGTATGATCAGTCATATTACATCACATCAAGTCATAGTTTCTTAAGGATGTTTTACTGAATATATCAAAACTGCCTGAGCTTAGCCAAGTCAGAGCTAAACAGACCTAAGCGGACTTTTAAGTGTAGTGTGTGAATTCAGCCTCTCTGTGCCTAATGTATAATCTTGACATTGTACATTATATCAATCAGTAGGCCTCCCACAGCAAGAAACTAGAAGTCCTTTCCCTTAATAGAATATCTTCTTTTCACAAATGTCCTGCCAAAAGATCCAGATTGTGTAACTGTCACTTGATGTATAATAGCAGCTAAACCTGAGAAGAAGAGGGTGAGAAAACGATGAAAAAAAACCGCCTTGGAAGATTCAGAGGCTGAGCTGCATCTCCCAGCCTGTCAGCCACTGCCAAACCCTCCTCTAGAGAACCCTTATTATGTTGTCTTGCTTTAAAAACCTTCTGTTTCCACCCACCTTTTGATGTGCTTTTCCTGATACAGAAAAGCAGATAGGAAGGAAATAATAGAATAATGCCAAGATCTTTTGGCTTATAAATTTTCAGATCTCCATGCGTTTAACCACAACATTCAAGATGCCCTGGCAACATCTTCGTCTTTGTGGTAGTCCCATAATTGCCTCCACTCCATCCCACAAATAAGACAAAGTATAAGTCATCCTTAACTACACCTATGTTAAAGTAGCATTTCTCCTCTTATTCTAACATTCCAGGCGGTCTCAAGATGGGTAAAATTTGTTAAGTTGCTCACCTATTACTTGGAGGTAGCAGTGTTGAAGATACAGTAATAATAATAATAATAATAATAATAATAATAATAATAATAATAATAATAATAATAAGAAGAAGAAGAAGAAGAAGAAGAAGAAGAAGAAGAAGAAGAAGAAGAAGAAGAAGAAGAAGAAGAAGAAGAAGAAGAAGAAGAAGAAGAAGAAGAAGAAGAAGAAGTTGGAAGGGACCTTGGAGGTCATTTAGTCCAACCTCCTGCTCAGGCAGGAAACTCTATACCATTTCAGACAAATGGCTGGCCAGTCTCTTCTTAAAAACTTCCAGTGTTGGAGCATTCACCACTTCTGGAGGCAGGTTGTTCCACTGCACTGATTACATCATTCCTTGCTGGAAGGAATTAAAAGAGTTTGGGGGAGGGTGCCTTTAAAGTGAGAAACGGACCTAGAAGTAGTGCCACTATTATGACTCACTATTATGTAAACATTAGCTGCTGAGATCATCTCAATGTCTCTTCCTCAGCTTCAATAAAAATGGGATAGTTACTTTTCTGTATGGGTCCCAAGACAACGGGATTTCCTGTGCAAAGACCTTCGTCCACAGGTATTTTTTGCTCTTTGTGAAAAGTCAAGGCCTTTACATTAGATTAGAATATTGATTTATATGGTTATTTTTTTCAAATTACAGCATCAAATTTAGATTTTTTAAAACAAAGGTTAAAGCATGAACAATAAATTTAGATAACAAAATGACATCTTTCAACAAACATTTTTCTTGCAACCAATCATGTTATCTACTATCTTTCTGCCCACATCTTAAAATAACTCCATTTTTTTCATCTTTTGTCAACTTTTTTCCAAGGTATACAACTTTTTGCTGCCAAAAGCTTTGCTTAGTTTTCAGATCTATACTCATTGCATCATGTAATTTATCTGCAAATCATTTGGATGTTCCAGCAACAAATTGAAACAAATGTTTGCATCCCCAACCAAATCCCCACTATTGTTGCCACAATAATTATTTCTACATTTATCCATAAACTATATTAAACAATCAAAGGTACATCACAGTTTTGCCTCACCTCCTGCTTCACGTTGTGCCATTCAACTAAGCATATTTTGCTTTTACAGTGTTGTATTAACAACTTACCTTCAAATCAATATTTATAGCAAATATTTTGTAATTCAAGATTATGCATTTCATTATATAATTTCTCTAAGCCAGGGGTGTCAAACTCAATTTCATTGAGGGCCACATCAGCATTGTGGTTGCCCTCGGGGGGCCGGGTGGGTATGGCCAGGGTGGGCACGGCCTACTGGGTGGGCGCAGATGGAGTGCGTATGGCCTACTGGGTGGACATGGCCAGCTCTACATCATTGCCATCAAGGGTGCCTATGGGGGCCTGGGCAGGAGTGGGATAGATCTGGGGGTCTCTGGCAGAAGGAGGGTCTCTGGGCCAGGGCCAAGGCAGCGGGGACCGTTCCCTCACTGTTTCCAGGATGGCTTTGGGGGCCACATGAAACCACTTCGCGGGCCGGATCTGGCCCCCGGGCCTTGTGTTTGACATGTCTGCTCTAAGCCAACAAACGTACAATAAATTCTCAGATATTACTAAGCAGACATTTCTTCATGGCTTCCTGAAGAATAATAGTTTGATCAACACAGTTTAAAGTTGCCCTGTGCTTCTCAAATTCTGTTCATTTTAAATTTCACATTATTTCAATCGGATATCTGTCAAATATCTTCTCAGGGGCAAAGTGATCACCCTGTATTTTTTTGCATCTGTGCTTGTTACATTTTCCTTTATATAGGACAGTTTCTCACATGTTGGCTGGGGAATTATGGGGTTGTCAGATCTGCCACAAACATCTAAATAAAAATGACCCTTAGCTCCATTTGTTGAGAAAGGTAGTTTATTAGAGGTCAAGTTGTGGCAGATCCGACACACCTTAAATTTTTCAAGGTTGAGAAACACTGTTATAAAGTAATAATACACAGATTCAATCTTCATACAGATTTTGAAGTCACATAGTCAATCCATCCACAGCCCTATGTTAACACCTACCCAATTATATTGTAACATTTATATCAGGAGCTTTACCATTTTTCAACATTTTCAAGGAACATTCCAAGCTGACATTTACAGCATTTGTTTCGATTCTATCTCTGATGTAGATTTTACAATTTCCTCACTGCATTTTCATCCCAAATTATTTAAATGTTGCAAGAACAGCTGTACAAGTTAACATACTGTTGCTTTACACCCCAATAACATGAAAATAGTTGCAGGATGGGACACTCCTACGATGCTTATTAATCAGGGTTTGGAATTATAGTTATTTGGAGATAACTATAACTAACCAACCAGGTGCTGCTGTTCAAATTCTAAAATATACTGGAATTGTTAGTGATATTTAGCTCTTCAACAGCAACTATTAGCTGTTGATGGTTGACTGTAGTTAGTTTCATTTCTACTCATGGAGGAAGAATGTTTATATTATTGCTTTCATTTTTCATGATGGCACAGAAATTATACATCTGCTTTAGTTCTCTCTGCTCTTCTATTCTTTTAATATTGTTTTTATGGGACAGTTCTTATTCTACTCCTTTACATCCCTCTAATTATTCTCATCAATAAGCTTCATTTTGTTTCATTTTATCTTTTTCATTTTCCATCCCATTTTTTAATAATTAACTTTATCCTAGGAAAACTAACCTCCTAAAAACCTTGAGGGGAAAAAGGAGAAACAGCCTGAACAAATTACAGCCACCCAAATCCCAGGAAAACCTCAAAAGAACTACTATAAGAGTGAAGTAAATACCGACTGCAGATTGAAACTCAGTTTAGTGGGGATGATTTATTCACTCCAAATAACTCAACTGTCCTTAGTTTAACAGGAAATGAACTTGAAGATCTATAGACTATAAAAAAAATGAGCCCTCTTCTTCTTGGAAAGTAGATCCTTTGTCAAATAACCTGCTGAACAACTCCATCACAGAGGATCTGACCAAGAATTTAACAGCCACTCAAAACTGAATTGCTGGCAAAATAGTGGTTTGTTTGTTTTTTTAAAGCTGACACTATGTTTGCAATCTGTCTGAATCTTATATACAACCTTTTAAGACACTTCTGACTGCTGGATAACCGAAAGGCTATTTTTATAGATAGGGAAGGGGCAATTTATTGCTCCCTGGAGAAACTAAAGTGACCACAGATCACAATGGAACACACCTACTCAGCCTTCTCTGATGTTTCATCTAATTTCTCTACAACCAATTCAAATCAAACGTCTTATTAGAAACATTAGCAAGTGACACCAATAGCCAGTCATTCTCTCTTTGTGCCAGTTGCTATGAGCACTGGTCTCCATAGAGATTCCGAAACAACAAAATGGCTTCCTAAACTCATTAACTGCAGTATTTTTATTAAATTCAAAACTTCAACTATCCTGCTCCTGCTACTCAAAATATCTGGAGTCCTTTTAAATCTAACCAAAGCATGTTTTTTGTGACTTGAACATCAAACTTTGGCTATCTAATATAAAATAAAAGTGCTGTGCCAAATCTCTTATTCAAATACAATTACTTTCCAAAATATCAACCAGAAGATAAGCTAACCTTGAACACAGATATCAGTGACTTGCTCAAGGACCATTTAACTCTCTCAGCTCCAGTGTCCTCCCCAAAGAAACCTTGCCAAGTACCAAAGGAATTCTCCTTCAAGAGTAAGGTTTCTCTGTCCAATCATGTCTGACTGTAGGGCAAATCTCCGTTTCTTGACTGAGTGAGCCAATGTTGTCTGAAGACATTTTCCATGGTCATGTGGCCAGCATGGTTATACACCAAAGGTGCATGGAACACTGTTACTTTCCCATCAAAGTGGTACATATTAATTTACTCACATTTGCATGCCTTCGAACTGCTAGGGGGGCAGGAGCTGGGGCAGGAATGGGAGCTCACCCCGTTGCTCTGTGCTCAGGACTCGAACCCGGGCTGTCAGCTTTCCAGCTGACAAGCTCAGCACCCCACTCTTTCATGAGTAGATAATTTAATACAAGCTCTATTACTGTAAACTCTGGTGCTGAATTGCTTGCAAAATTCCTATCTGCCAACATTCATACTTGTACCTCTACTTCATTCTTCTCCTACTTTGCCTGATCATGCATCCCCAGTCGACTGCAGGAGCCACTGACCCACAAACATCACATTCCTCTGCAAAAAAGCAAAGAATATTAGCTGCTTCTCCAACAGTTGCTTTGGGCGACAGTTCAGCCAATTTAGCTGGGGATGCTTCCTTTATAATTCAACTTTTTAGTCCCTCCCAGTCTGCCATTACCACCCACCCAATGGGCCATGTCCACCCAATTGGCCACATCCACCCAATGGGCCATATCCATCCAGCACCCGACGATACATAAGTGGGTTTTGGATTGCAGTTTGGGCACTCGGTCTCTAAAAGGTTCTCCATCACTGATCTAGATAAAGACAGATCTGAAAGCCCCCCCCCACCATCTCAGGGAGCTCTTCCATACTACTCAGTGATGGGATTCAAATAATTTAACAACCGGTTCTCAGAACAAAACCCTTTAAGAGCTTTCCCGCTCATCATTAGTTGCTCTCTGTATAGCTAGACAGAATAAAGTTCCAGAGCCATGTGGCCCCTTTCCCGTATGCACCAATTGGGAAACTAGAGAGATGAAGCATCTATTCCTGAAATTACCTCTGAGAAGCACCATCTAGTTTGCTCCTGAGTAATGTGATCAAAGGGGGTCTCCATTTGGTTTCCATTGCTCCTCTCTTGGACTTTTGGGGAAGGTTTATTTTCCCCCTGCCTGGAAGTAAGTTGAACGAAAACCAAATATGTTCCAGAAAACAGATTTATCATAACCGGTTTGCCGAACTCAACAAAAAAATTAAATCAGTTCTGCCGAACTGGTGTGAACCAACTGAATCCCACCCCTGATACTACTCTTACACACACCCCAATTACCACTACATTTCTGTTATTCAGAGAAGAGCATTCACATTAGCAAAGTTTAATGCTTTATCCCAAATGCTGATAGAAGGGAGATACAACACAACAACATGCCCAATGCCCAATGTTTCTGTATGTCTTCCTACTTTGCAATAACAAATCAGTAAGCCATATTTTACTTCACTGCTTTCTGTATTGTGTTCAGTGTGAAGAGATCAAGCTGATCTGAAATTAAAAGTTTTTTATTTTTTACCTGCTGACTCTCCACTGCAATTCCCAGGAATGAGGCAAAGCTTTGCTTAATTGCAATGTACTTCATTCTTGTGTAGGTTAAGGGCACTGAACTATCATATCTATCTATCTATCTATTATTTGTCTTTTTAATTATTTTTATGTTATTCTGTTTTATTACCAATCCCTTGTATCCTGCTTTTTTGTGCATTGTTTTATTGGCCTCTTGCCATAAATTAATAAATTATATTCTTGCGTGTTTTAGTATAAATTATCAGATCTGCTGAGCATTTGTGGTTTTTAACAGTACAGCTGCTCATTATTGGATTGATTACTGTTAACTATGTCTTCTAGTATAATTAATCTAGAAAGCCTGCCGTTACATTTTTTTCTTGCATTAATAATTTATTCAAATATTTATCTTTCCTCTACCACAATATTAAAACTGAAATAAATTGTAGATAGGTCTTAATACAGGATCTCCTACCAGAAACACTTTTTTCTTTTAAAAATATTTAATTTTCTGGCCAAGGAATTGGTTTGTGTAGCTATCATATTCACACACACACAAACATAAACATGCAACCTAAGAAACACTAATAATACTAACCAGTTTTTTAATAATTTGCACAAAAACTAATACCACCCCAACATGATTGGAGATCAAGGTTTCTAGTTATTTGTTTTTAAATGGGCACATTATATAAACGGCGCTGTGTATCATTTTTGTTGTTGTTCATTCACTAAGTTGTGTCCAACTCTCTGTGACCCCACACAGACCACAGCACACCAAATGCCCCCCCCCCGCCCCAAATCCTCCACTGCCTCCCGGAGTTTGCCCAAATTCATGCTCATTGCATCGATGACACGATCATCTTCTATGGACTTCAGATATCGTATCAGGACATATGCTTTCCTTTGCTTTCTTTTTTGAGAACTTTTACCCCTAAAACAATATTTTTCCATGTCCGTATTTTGTTCTTTTTGGCAGGGCCAAACATTTCAACACTTTTGGGGGACATTCAAGAGGAGATTAAGGGCTAAAACAGAAGAAGGATCGCATCCTTTGGTAAACAGGATTCCAGGATTCCCTCTGCGAATATAGACTGGTTTTGAACCATGACCATACTTTCATTTCTGCACATTTGGTGTTATCTTTTTTTTAAAAAAACCATACATAAATAATCCCTTTCTTAACCAGCAGTTCTTCAGAGGAAGAGGAGCACAGAAATGCTCTCTTCCTTTAGCACTTCAGCACTTTCAATAGATGCGATGGAATGTAGTGTGGTGGTGGAATCCCAGGAGGGAGAGGGGCATTCCAGAGGAGTAAAACTTAAAACTGGGTATTATGCATGAGAGAGAAAGGCTGAAGACAGCCCCTCCCTCACAGTTCATGGAGGGCATACGGTAGACGCAAATAGCAGAATGCTCAGTTTGACAAAACTTTTTAAGTGTGAGAATTCCTCTTGGAAAAAGTTCCATGTGTCGTTTTTGACACCAAGTCAACTTTAGAAAGGATTGTCCTTAAGGAGGAAATATCAGCTATATATGAAGTGTCCACAAGAAGGAAAAGGGAGCTTAAAAATCAGGAATATGGTACATGGAGCATTACATTGCAAACCATGGCTTTTTTTGAACATGCACACTACGTCAGCATATATCAGAAAAGTCATTGTGATTCTCCGTTCACCATATGGCTAATTTTCACACCTCCCTGGGAACACCACTGGCCGCCAGCAAAACAAGGTAGGCCTGACTAAGAAACCGATGCCATGTAGGTCAGAAGTACTTTTATTGCAATATTTATAGTAACAGAATGGGGCATGGTGGCCTAGTGGTTAAGACGCTGGGCTTGTTGACCGAAAGGTTGGCAGTTTGAGACTCAAGTGCAGCGTGATGGGGTGAGCTCTCATTACTTGCCCCAGCTCCTGCCAGCTTAGCAGTTCGACAGCATGCAAATGCAAGTAAATATGTACCACTTCAGTGGGAAGGTAACAGCGTTCCCTGCGCCAGCCGCATGACCACGGAAACAGATAAGCATTGCCTCCTAGAGTCGGACATGACTGAACAGGGGAAACCTTTAGCTCTTTTATAGTAACAGAATCTTGCAAGTCTGAACGTGCTTCCCACTCCCTCACTTTTATCTTTGTGATGCTATGTAGGAATGACCTTGGGAGACAGGAGGAAGAGCTGTAGCCTAGACAGCATCATGCAAAAGGCATCTCAGCCTGCAGAAATAGGAGGACGTGGGAAGCGCCTCAGAAGGGACCCTCCCTAGTTTTCTGGAAACTAAAAATAAAGGACGGGAGAAACACTTTCAGACTTGCAGAATTCTGTTACTGTAACCTCACAATGAAGGTAGTCTTAGTACCTGTGGTTTCTGCTTCTTTTCTGGATTACCTTGAGAGGCTTACTATTAGACCCCACTGGCTCTTGCATGCTGATTGGGAATTTCCCACTGTGGGAATGGAAGGCTGATTGAGAAAGACCAGATCTGGCACAGATCTTATTTTTCAAAGGTTTGGGTTTAGATTTCATTCATTTAATATTTCTTAGTTACTTTTCATATCTCTGAGAATTCAAGTATCACGAGACAATAACAATATTTACAATATAACTGAAAATGGATGGAGGCTGGTGCAGAACAGGACCAACATTTCTGCAGTGCTAGAATTCAGCATTAGCTGCAGTCCCTTTGCAGTTAAAACTGCAAACTCGTAACACATGTTCAGTTTTCCTTTGTTGGAATTTACATCACAGAGCTGAGGTGTCAGTAAAGAGAACAGGCAGTGCCACTCCACCTTTTTTCAGGAAAGAATGGGAGAAAAAGGCATTAAAAGGAGTCACTGTATGGGTTGTTAGACAATTTAACTGAAATGGAGAATTTATATGGAATTGTATTTAATGATTGCATAACCGTAATTCAGAAAATGAAAAGCCTGGAAAGAGGCATAGAACACCACAAAGACTAAAGTCAGTACACAAAGGAGACCTTATCACAGAGGAATTCTGTTTTCCCATTTCAACATTCCAAAAAATTACCTCCACCAGCAGCATAAGAAAAAGTGTACAATTACACAAGGTCCTTAGTTTGATGATTGAATTTTCCATTTTCTAGTTTTGCATAAGACACTGAAATACACATTTAGAAATCCCCAAAGCACATTCCAGAAGCGCAAAGGAGTTAACTCTCAGCTAGCCTTGGACATCTGTCCGATAGGAAGGTAAACTGTCCCGACTGGGTGACGATGACATAATATTCTCTGATCAGAGCCAGTGAGAACTATTGGGTCATTTCTAGCCCCATCAATCTCTTTCTGTGCCTGCCACATCAGGAGGAGGAGGAGGAGGAGTTGGTGATGGGCGTTTAATTGCAATCTTCTCTGCTACTTTAGAGAGAATGAGGAATTCTTCTACTAGCTGATTACATGAAGAAAGCCTCTAGCTGTTCTCCCTCCCACCTCTGCCCCAGCCCTCCATTTCCCTCTCCTTCCTTCCCAGTTTTTCTGTCGTTCTCCTTTAGCAAAGCCACAAGGCACCTGATTTACGTATCTCAGTTGATGCTGTCATTTACAGCAGCTGTAAATTGCTAAATCAGGGACCGGCTTTCTGTGACAGAATGCAACCACTTGAATTGGTAGGAACCAGGGACCAAAACACTGTATTCTGGAACAGTGGTGACTGTCACTGTACAACTAGTCCTCGCTAACGACCACAAGTGACCCCCAAATTTATGTTACTGAGACATTTGTGAACTGAATTTTGCCCCATTTTACAAACTTTTCTTGCCACCGTTGTTAAGTAAATCATTGCAGTTGTTAAGTTAGTCACAGTTGTTAAATGAAGCTGGCTTCCCGATTGACTTTGCTGGTCAGAAAGTCACAAAAGGTGATCACATCTGTCCTGACTGTCCCCAGAATACTGCAACTGTCATACATATGAACCAGTTGCCAAGCTTCCAAATATTCATCACATGACCGCAGGGATGATGCAACAGTCGTAGGTCTGAAAAACAGTCATAAGTCAGCTTTTTCAGTGCCATCGTAACTTTGAATGGTGTCTAAATAAACTGTTGTAAGACAAGAAATATCTGTATTTCATGTAAGTCAAGAACTATGTGTATTGCAGTTCATCATTCTGATGTTGATCCATAAAGTTCTACACGTTTTGCACCAGGCTACTTGAAGAACAAATATCAGCTAAACAAATTACTTGGCTCAGCTCAGATCCTCCAGCGGTTTTGCATTTAATTCTCGTACACTGTAATTTGGAGTTTCAAAATATGGCAGCAGTCAGATATTGCTGCCTGCCAGCAATTCTAATAAGGTTTCACTCCCCTTCTAAGATTAAATTAGGAGTTCTAACAGGATCAGACTGACACAGCACTAGGGGCTGGGGGGGGAAGAGTGGTTGTTCATATAAAGAAAAGATCAAAATCCATGCTGAAGCAACTCTAGCCTATTATAAAATTTATACCTGGTATAAAATTTATAATTGGTACAAGAATTCTATGTAGATAAAATGATTCAGCCATAAAAATGAAAGAGGGAGGGAAGAACTGAGGGAAGTTTCTTGGTATGAAAGAGTTCTTAGATATGTACAGTAGATCTTGGCAAATGAAGAGGTAATCTTAGACTGAAGCAAAAGCCTCAAAAAGAAAGAAGCAATGTTTGCTTCTCTATGTTTGGAACCACAGGCCTAATTCACAGAACATTTTAAACCACAACAGATAGATTCATACAACAGACTTAACTTGGTTACTAAATCAGTCAATTTTTCTCATTCTATTCTAAAGAGCCTTTAGGCCAGGGGTGTCAAAATGTCGGCCTGCAGGCCGGATGCGTCAGGCTGAAACTGTCCCCATCCCATTGCCAGAAATGGAGAAAGTGTCGTGATATGTCGCGACACGTCACATGACATTGCGAGTTTGACACCCCTGCTTTAGGCTGATCAAGCAGGCTGAATTTGCACAATATAGCCTGCCACTAAAAACTGGATAGACTTAACACGTCTAGCACATTTGCCTAGTGCAACTGCTAGGTCCTCAGTGGTTCTGATGCTAAATGAACCCAATTATTGTTGACAGCTTCATACAACAAGCTATTCTAAAACCAAATATATATCTTGCAACACTGTAGTAACTCAACAGAACCCCTAGACAGAACCTCCTGTCCTAAAAAGCCCTTTGATTCTTCACTCCCAGACTTGGCCTTCTGTCCTTGGACTAGTTTTCACTACCACAAATCATTTTCTAGAGTGCCTCACTTGGCACTCTTCCCCTTATATATGAGAAATATAATGCTTCTGCATCTTGTGTTACTTCGTGACAATTACTAGATAAAAGCTTTTTTTAAAAAAATAATAATAAATTCTATATCATATTCTCCTGGCCATTTGCCACCCAAGTGACCAGAAGTTTCAACCCTTCTGTCCTTGGAGATAGACCAATCTCAAGGGCGTAGAAACAAAATTAAACTTTATTTTTTAAAAAAAAACAGAGAAAGCTTCAAAGGAGAAGCCCTTTTAAACTTTAAATATTAACAGCTCTGAGGAAAAAGGTAATTTACAGAGCTGCCAAATTTCAGGGGAAAGAAACAAGGGCATTTCTCCATCAGACTATCTGGTAGGGTTGACCACTTCATTGTTTAGCTGCAGGATCCTTGGTGCTCTCTGAGTTTGGTTACTTTCTCATAGACCAGGGGTGTCAAACTCAATTTCATTGAGGGCCGCATCAGCATTGCGGTTGCCCTCAGGGGGCCAGATGGGTGTGGCCTGGGTGGGCGTGGCCTACTGGGTGGGCATGGCTAAAGTGCGTATGGCCTACTGGGTGGGCGTGGCCAGCTCTACATCGTTCGCATCAAGGGTGCCTATGGGGGCCTGGGCAGGAGTGGGACAGATCTGAGGGTCTCTGGCAGAAGGAGGGTCTCTGGGCCAGGGCCAAGGCAGTGGGGGCCATTCCCTCACTCTTTCCAGGATGGCTTCGCGGGCTGCATGAAACCACTTCGCGGGCCGGATCTGGCCCCCGGGCCTTGTGTTTGACATGTCTGTCATAGACTTTTCATTACCAAACTGGGTAACATCATCAGGCAGTATTTGGTAAACAAACACCTGTGAGAAAACAACCAAGCTCAGAGAGCCCCAAGGATCCCACAGTTCAATCCTGACCTACAAATATTCTCTTCTATCCATGTTCAGTTGCAAATTTACATAGCTCCAGCTTTTGAAAGAAAAGTGATCATTTAAAGCCTGTTAAGCTAGATTCTTGAACGCAATCCAAAAAATACATGACAACTGTGTGAATTATACGTTAATCATTTTATTTAGACATAGTCACACGTTTACAATAAAGACTAAGCTAGCACGCTCGTATCAAATCAAAATTCTAATAGCAAATTCTTATCTAAACGCTTACCTATTTCTACAGAAATAAACAAGACTCCTGAAACAAGCATTGCCTCTGCTTCTCCTTTACCTGTTAAAACCCAGTTTTTTCTTCCTTGGTCAGCAGTTATTCCTTTCTCTCTGTTCTCCCAGAGATTTGCGTGCAGTCCCTCAAAACCTTCTTCTCCTCTGTGGCAGAGAAGGATTGGAGGATTTTATTCAATATGTGACAAAGTCCATCTCAGCTACTCTTGGAAACTTACTCCAGCTAGCTTGCATTTAGACTGGTCGGCTGTGAAGACATCTCTGAAAGTTGCTTTCCACAACAATATAAGAATTTCGGCCTATTCTGCTGCCCAGGCAATTTTAGAGCACAGTCCAGAATTTAACACCAAGCCAAAAATCCTACATCTCATGAGATTTCAGAAATAATGCTAGTTAGTAAAAAAAAACCTAAAAAACCCCCAAAAAGTAAGGGGCACCAATCTATATACAATACATTCTATATTGTAGCGCAGTGGCCCCCAACCTTTTGGGCACCAGGGACTGGTTCCATGAAGAGAGGTTTTTCCACGGACCAGAGGGGGCGTGGTTTCATGTGCTGCCTGCATCCCGTAGATGGGGCTTCACCAGTTTCTGGCATCCTGCGGACCAGTGCCAGTCTATAGACCGGGGGTTGGAGACCTCTGCTGTAGCGCAGAAGTCACCAACCTTTCTTGGTTGGCAGACCGGAGGGAAAGGGAGAGGGAAGCATTTTACACGTGCACGGGGCCACGTACACATGCACAACACAAATGGGGCAGGGCTAGCACCTGCGTGATACTCACCCTGCCCCATTCTTTCATGGCACAGCACTGTTTTTGCACCTTGCAGCACAGTGCCAGCCCGTTTTCGCACCCTACGGCACAGCAGCACTCATTTTTGTGTCCCTCAGCGCAGTGGTGGCCCGTTTTTGCCCCCTGCAGCAACCATTTTTGTACAGCGGGGCAGCAGCCCACTTTCGCGCCCCGCAGCCACAGCGCTAGCACAAGTGAGGGAGTGTGCTGGCATGCACTGGCCAGCCTGTCCCACAGCCTGGTGGCCAGCAGGCCACAGCCCATGACTGGGCTGTAGCCCACAGGTTGGGGACCCCTGCTGTAGCGGAAAAATGGAGGCTTCAGTAGATTTAATGCACAGCATGTATTCGAGGCAAAACAGCTCTATTACTCAAGAGTAATAAACCAGTAATAGCTTCAGAGGTGTCAGGTATTGAATCTGGTTCTCAAGAAAATATGGTCAGTCAACCGTACAGCCAAATCCATCAGTTGCCTAATGAGACACAATTCAAAATGCCAGAAGGAATGTTAGTTATGATTTGTATGTTGTCTTGGGCACGGTAAATCTCCTGGAGAAACTAGGCATATGCTTTAAAAGCTTTTTTAATTTCAAGATGAATCATCAAGCTCAACAGACTAAAACAGCTTTTAGTGTTTGCATTTCCGAACAACTATAATACCATAAAAGTCTAAATTCACACGTGTAATGTTTTAAGTCTGGAGGCACTTTTTAAAATTTTGTGTACCCCAATGGACATGTTTTCACCAAGATATGAAGCAAATTGGACTGAGCCACTGTTATTCTGTTGGATTTTATTTTTCTACTTCTTTTTTGCCATGCTTGATAGATATTAGGGTATCTACTAAAAGAACCATGTATAACCATGTATAACCATGCTGACTTAGGTTTCTGATGGATTCTTTTGCTTTGTCTTCACCACTTTATTGCTACTAACTTTCTTTAGATTCTGCAGAGCAGAAAAAACACGCTGAGATTCCTACAACTCTGCAAGCAAACCAATACATTCAGGATACTGATCAAAACAGCAGCTTCTGCAAGGAAGGATAACATGGCCTTTTCAAATGTTGTTAACTCTTAATTTTCTTGAGATCCAGGCTGAGGGCAAATGCAAAAGAAAGTGAGGGTCACATTTCGACTTTGCATAACATAGCAAAGCATTTTGGAACAGTAGCAAGGCAAGTGCCTAGAAATATTTGGGGCAGATTTCTAGAAACTGTGAAGTCCCAAGTCACTCCCAACTACTGTATGCGGCCTCAGTACACTGAAGTGTGGTAAAGCATTACACTCTTGCGTTCCTATTGTTCCAAAATGTGACATTCCAGAACTTATCACTGGCCTAGTATGCCTGCCTGAAAAAAGAAGCACAAGTAGATCTTTGTCCCTAAATTCAACTTAATTAAGCTAAACAAATTGACTAAACAATGAAAACTATAAAAAGTTCTGTGACATTTGGTAAAATAGCAGTGATTTAGCAGTTTTTCCTGGAGTACAAATTTATATTTATTTGTTAAATATGTATACATCCATCTCATCAAGAGGCGACAAAATAAATATCAACATTACAATTGGCTACATTTGAATCACTTCATTTGAATTTGTGCAGCATTATCCTTGCAAGAGAATACACTGCTGTGTCAGATTCATTGGAGCAGAGGTGAAAATAGTAAAAGGAGATGATTGGTGAAATTAAATGTACGAGAGTAGCCAAAGATGACTATATATATAAACAATAATTATTCATAGAATGTTAGGTAATTTAACAGACTTTTGAATCCAAATAATTTATTTGAACACTTTCCTGTACCATCTCCTTGTACATTCAAAAAATGCTAGCCTCTTGATGATCAACCAAGTTCAATAAAGCTATTAATTTTACCTTTTGCTCTGGTTCATGGTGTAATTGTGCTGCCAATTTAAAACAATTCTGAATTAGAATCTTCAGTCTGTGGCAAATCAAGAGATTTGATCTATCAGGAAGCATGGCATGTCAAGTAAAGAAAGGACAAATTGCGTTGGATTTCTCCTGATTACTTGGGCGTATCCATGGAATTTTCTTTGCAATAGTACTGCTAAGCTTACCATTGCTTTCTTTCAAGATGTTTCTTCAACTTTTCAGTCTGGCCTTCAGGAATGGAATATCTTAATGGTCTCCCACCTAAGTATTAACCAAGTCGAATTCTCCTTAATTTTTTTTAAGATGAGCAATGTGGGATAAGGGACTCTAGCAGAAACACTTCCTTCTTCTCTGTCTGCAGTTTCAGTTCCATATCTGTATATACTAGCAAGCCTAATTTCTGCCCAGCTCTGCTATTCCTTACTTACTTCGAGCAAACAGCAAAATCTGGGTCTTTCTCTAAAATGCTTAGCTCAAACTATTTTTTCAACCGTCACTCCTTAGGAGCGCAGCACAAACAATGCACATTGTGATTTTTAGGGAGGCCAGTAACTAAGGGCAAATCCCTTCTTGACAATAACAAGCTGAACGGAAGAGGAAGGAAGCTTCACCGGCTGAACTCCTGCCTGCTTTCAGTTAAAACGCACAGCCTCCGTTTCACTGCCGAAAAGACTCCACTGCCGTCTAATCTGCTCGCAAAGCATCCCTCGTCTTCCAATGAGGGAGGGGGGGAGAGGACCGAGTCACGAGCTTCTCCCCTCCCCACCACGGTTGTTGCTGAGAAGGCGGCTTGCAAAACGTGGGCGCCTTTGCCAGCTCAGCCGACTGTCAGCTGATCGACGGCGGTCATGTGACGTGCCGAGGAGGAAATGCACCAGAGCCGCTGCGGAGGATAGTTGGGGCCGCCGGCTTACTTGAGGGCGGCAGGCATCAGCGATGGCCTGGACGAGGTACCAGCTGTGCTTGGCGGCGCTGATGCTAATCACCGGCTCCATCAACACGCTTTCCGCGAAGTAAGTCGGGGTGGGACGTGGGGAGGCAGCCCCGACATCGTCTCGTCCTCTCTGCCCGCGTTAGAATAGGACGAGATGGAGCTTGGGAAGAGCAGCTGCCGTTAAAAAAAAAAAAAACACCCCAAGAGGGGCAGCCCAAAGAGCGACCGAGGTTTGCGAAAGGAGTGTAAGGAATGGGGGGTGGGGAGGTGGGATGGAGGGAATAGTCTGTGATGAACTCACTGAGATCCTCCATTCTTCCAAAACATGGAGGGGAAAGGCACTGATGATGCTACCTAGTTTGGATAATGAACGGTTTGCAAGAAAACAACCAAGCTCACAGAACACCAAGGACCTCTCATTTCAACCCTGAGCTACAAATATTCTCTTTTAAGAGTCTCTTGCCAGGGTCTTGTGTACTTGCTTGAATGCCAATTTTTTTTTCAGAATAATTGGAAACTGTTGAACTGGTTAGCTAGACATTAATTGCAGTTTTCAGAGTTGGGGGGAGTTCATATAATGGATTAACCTAAAGATTATCAACCCATAGTTGCTAGGTTCTCTTACTTGATATGCCCCCCCCAAATAAGTTATATTATGGCTTAATGTAATGGTACCATACTGGTACTGTATGGGTTCCCATTGAATTACAGTTACTTAACCTCATTACATTATAGGCCATTATGTGAACTGAGCCAGTATGTTCCCAGTTGCTGAGAAATGCCAACAAGAGACCATTTTATTGTAAACTGCCCAGAGTCACTTAGGTGAATAAATAAATAAAATCAAGTTTTGGAACTTACATCCTGTTTAATAGCTTCTGAGAGATAGTTTTTGTTCATTGTGAAGCTGAACTGAAGAAGGACTTTGATCCTGCACAGTTCTTCTGAGGGTCCTATCACATTGTGAGGTGGCTGGAGACACATTTTACACATTGTGCTGAAGTCAGGCCTCTTTCACCAGGGTTAGTAGAATAATCCACATCAGTTGAGTTCACACAGCATGGTTTGCTGTACACCTTGATTTACAAATCACAATTGCTGGGATTAGATATCAGGTTAGCAGTAAAAAAAAAGGCAATTCAGGGTGATAAATAAGCCTGCTTTATCTGCTTTAACTGGCCCAAGTATATTTTAATAGATGCAAATAACTGCGAAGCTAGGGATGACAAGTGTACACAAATAGGAAAAGGGGGGACTCAGTTCGTCAAGAAGCTCGTTTTTCTCCTTCCTGTTTCCATTTATTGGACATGAAGGAAATACCTGGAGATAAAAAGCTATTCCACATATTAAGGGACCCTGTTTCCTGGAAGTATTTCTCTTTCAACTTCATCACCCATTTTTCTCTTTGATGGCTTTGCCTATTCTGTCTGAAACTTGATTTTCTGGTAAACAAGGGGATTGCTGCTGCAGATAAGATAGAGGAGAGAGCAGATCTCAAGACTGAGAAGGTAGCCAATGATCAATGAACATTCTTGTCATTTGGTTATAGCACTTTGAGATTGTTATCAGAATTTCAGTGGAAAAAGAAAAATACACTGAATTGACACCTCTTTGAATGAAGAGGAATGTAGTGAAGCCTGATATTGTGGTAGATTCTGAACGAAAATGAATATATATTTCAGCACCTTATTAGCAAGAGAGAAAAGCATGCTAATAGTGCCTGACAAGTAGGGGTAATAATGTTTAGGTAGCCTTCTCCAACCAAACCCTTTATCTATTCAGTCTCATCCAACTTTCAGACCCTTTAAGATCAGCTCAATATCTTGCTTGATAATATTGATTCATCATTTTCTTTACCAACCTTGATTTCTCTAAGGAATTTGATCACATGATATGGTCAAAATAAGACAGCCTTAGCTTGATAATCTTTGCTTCCAGTGTTATTTCTGGTATGGTGTAATCTAAAATCTCCTTGTTGTTTTTATTGTCCAAGACATACACAGTAGACATCTCCAGATCCATAAATTAAAAGGAGTCTACTCTTCTATCCACATTTTTATTGTCCATTTTTATCATCCTATATAAAAATAATCATTTACTATTCTGCACTTGGTATGATGGCTTGGTGGATCTTCCTTCTACTTGCTGCAGCATGGCTAAGTGATATTCTATATTTAATTTTGGGTTAAAACATCTTCAGTCATTTTTAGAACCAAATGATCTAATAAAGTCCTTGGGACTGATTCAGTCAATTTTTCTCTTGATGTCACCATTTCCAGCTGTTTTTATTACCTTAAACTTCTTGGTATTTACCTGCAATCCAGCTTTTTTCACTTTCTGCCTTGATCTTTAGAATAATTTGTTCTATAGCATTTTCTGCTAGTAAGATGGTGTCACCTGCATCTCTTAAATTGCCACCAATCTTTTTTCCAATCCTGATTCATCTTAGTTAAGATTGCTCAAAATTGCCACTATGTATAAATCAAAAAGGGACGCGGTGGCTCAGTGGGTTAGGACGCTGAGCTTGTCGATCAGATGGTCGGCAGTTTGGCGGGTCGAATCCTGAGTGCTGCGTAACAGAGTGAGTGCCTGTTACTCGTCCCAGCTTCTGCCAACCTAGCAGTTTGAAAGCACGTAAAAATGCAAGTAGAAAAATAGGGACCACTACGGTGGGAAGGTAACAGCGTTCCGTGCGCCTTTGGCGTCTAGTCATGCCGGCCACATGACCACGGAGACGTCCTCGGACAAGCGCTGGCTCTTCGGCTTTGAAACGGAGATGAGCACCGGCCCCTAGAGTTGGAAACGACTAGCACACATATGCGGGGGAACCTTTACCTTTACCTTATAAATCAAAGGGGATAGAATACAGCCCTCCCAGACATTTTTTTCCAGTCTTGAACTAGTATGTGTTCTGACAGCATCTTCTTTGTTGTTGCATAATGATTTTATTGATTTAATCAAGAATACTGGAACATTCATTTCTTATAAATACTTGGATAAATTTTAATGTAATTGAAAAGCTTCGATATTGTCAGTGAAGAATAAATATATGTCCTTTTGAAATCTACATGCTTGTTCCAACATTCAAAGTGTGGTCTCAAGTACCTTTTCCTCTTCTATGTGTTGGACAGCTCTTTTTTCATGGTTTGTTGTATGATTTTCAACAAATTTTTGCTAATGCATGAAATCAAGGCTTTTGTGTAGCAGTTGCGAGTGTCACCCTTTTGGAGGGATTGGGATGAACTTGATTTTTTCCTGTCTTTCTTTATTAGGGCAAAAAATGTATCCTTCTCAGTTTCTGTCTTCCATTGTATACAATGCTCATCCCAGTATTTCTCATTTTTTTTCTAGTTTTAAGTTGAAAGTCCTCATTAAGTTACCTTGCTTTGCTGGATTTTTGTATGGCCATGTTTCTGGGCTGTTTATTTGAAAACTTAGTTGGATCTTTCCACAGTTCATTTGGTTATTTTTCCATGGTTAATTAACTCTTAGTTTATTTCAACTACATACTATATAGAGGTGAAATCTTCTCAATATTACATTTCCTACATACAGGACTATATTCTTTTTTGATGTTACAGAATTTGAATTAAAACCAACTTTGCCTACAAGTAGTTGATAATTCAAACCATAGCCTGCAATGGGTAAACTTTGAACAGAAATAACTGTGTTTTTCCATTATTGGCTATATAACTTATAATTGATTTTAGTTGCAATACAATGTGTTTGTCAATGTCCAAGTGTACAACTAGCATTTGGGTTGAATAAGTCTTGCATTGGTAGTCCTCAGCCAACCACTGTTGTGGAAGTGCCCTAAGTAGATACTTGCTTCATTTTTTTCTAGTATAAAATATCTGCCAACAATTTATGCTTCTTCATTGTCTTCAATTTTGGTGTTGAAATGTCCCATAAAGTATATTCTATCTCTTTTCAACCTTTTTATAGCACTTCTTAAATGTCAGCGTAGAACTATTCTTCAGATACTTCTGTTGGTGCATAAAGTTGGACAAATGAGACATTCAAAGATTTAGTTTGGATTTGATCAGCTATTATTTTTGTATTTAGTGCTTTGAAGCTGTCAACTGATTCGTGAATTTTATTTGTTATCGGTGCTTCTGATGGTGTCACTTCTAGAACAATACTGCATAAACTCATCTGACCAAAAATTATCTCAGTGATGCCAGGAATGCCTATTTGATCATTGTCATTTCTTTCTTTATGTCTAGCTTTGCATGGTTCATGCTTGGGACATTCCACATCTCCATTCTTTTTATTTTCTTCCATGTAGGTGGTTCTTTTTATCATAGTCAGTATTCACTCTCCTCAAATATTTCTCTTTCTACATCATTTCCTAGATTGCTTGTAGCACATTGTTGTTCTTCCCAACTAGCAACTTTGATATATTTTTGCCTGAGAGTAGATCATAAAATATTTTTCAGCTCTCCATATTGGTGCCACTTGGGACCAACATACTGTATAGATGTGTTTACAATTAATATGGCTGGATTCCCCAACCTAGTGTCCTCCAAATAGATTGGGTTTAAATTTGTATAAACCAGCCAACTTAGCCAAATATAGCTGCATGAAGACATCCAGTTGGGAAAAATTGCCTGAGTCTGAGGCTTCTGTTCTTCTTAAATCTATCTCATAATACCTGGTTGCATTTCTTCTACCTATAGCAGACATGTCAAACACAAGGCTTGGGGGCCGGATCCGGCCCGCGAAGTGGTTTCATGTGGCTCACGAAGCCATCCTGGAAACAGTGAAGGAACGGCCGCCACTGCCTTGGCCCTGGCCCAGAGATCCTCCTTCTGCCAGAGACCCTCAGATCTGTCCCACTCCTGCCCAAGCCCCCATAGGCACCCTTGATGCCAACTATGTAGAGCTGGCCATGCCCACCCAGTAGGCCATAAGCACTCTAGCCACACCCACCCAGTAGGCCACACCCACCCTGGCCATACCACCCGGCCCCCTGAGGGCAACTGCAATGCTGATGCGGCCCTCAATGAAATTGAGTTTGACACCCCTGACCTTTAGGTTTCCTCTGATGGTTGTAAACACTGAAGAATCTGTGTAACTGTTAGGCATTGTAGCTATATTCCTGATTCTTCCAAATTTCATCAGCTAAATCTCTGCCACAGATTTGTTTTGACTTTTTGCAAGCTCTAGTGCTGAGTAAGCAAACTTGAAAGATGACAAGTCATGACATTTTGGGGGGGACATATCTGTGCTCTAAAATTTTCCTAGTTTATTGAAAGAAACCTGTGGGTGTAGCTGCTTTAAACGTGTTTGCACAAGTTGTATTATAGTACTTTTAAACTCATATGATTTGTGAATGATTACATAGCTTTGCCCAAAAATTGTTACGAGGCTTAGATGGAAGCCTCTTAGGAAGAGCAGGACAATTATGTCTGAGTGTGGCTGAATTTGGGAATGGGTGACATATAAATCTGTAATAAATAATAAATAGTTGGCCAGATTTGGTTTTGCCTCTACTCCATCCGCTTGCTGGTACATACTGGCAAGATGGAGAGAGCTGGTAGTTCAGGGACTTTGCTTTTACAAGTTCTCAAACTTCAGCAGCTCCCAACAGTCAGATTGCCCCTTACTCCCAACTTTTTCAGGTCCTTCCTCATAATAAAATTCTGAATGTAGCCTTTGCCATCATTCCTTAGCTCTCGTGTTACTGCATTTTGTATCTCATTTTGTTGTCTTCTACACGTTGAAATAGGCCCAAGCAAGTCATATCGTGGTTGATATAGGAATGGGCAAAATTTCAAGGTTTTGCTCAGCTATTCAGTTTCTTGACTTTCTGGTGACATCATCAGAGTTTGTTTTTTTTTACTTCTGTGGGAAGTAGGTATTAAGTTGGGTGAATGAGATTTCATCCCTGCCTTACCCTTAAAGTTCCATCTCGGAAGAAGTCTGAAATGGTAGCACAGAAATTCAGCCATTGTGCTTAATACTGTGGCCTAATTCACACAACAATCTGAAAAAATGGTGGTGACTTATGTTGAATCTAGAACTATCTAAATTGACGTTGTCAGTGCTGACTGTCAGAGAGGCTTTTCACATTTCCAGACATAAAATTTTCTCTACTCATCCTGGAGCTGCTGAGGATTTATTTTACACGCAGAGTAGTTATGCTACTAAGCTATGCTCTTTCCTCTGATCCAGCTTTGTCTGTTGTGAACTCTTATAGCTCTTATAGCCACTCCATCTGATATGAAGACTTTCCAATCTCAGGAGGCCACAAATACCCTTTTCAGATGTGGTTTTGCTTGCAACTGCACAGACAGCTGACCCATCACCTACTCTGTTATAGTGTAGCATCTTGGGTTATTAATTAATTAATCTTGGGTTATTAATTAATAATATTCCACCAATACTGTGGGGAAGGAGCTCTTTGCATTATAATCCCTTTTGGGGCGTCTAAAGCTTAACAAGATCCTGTTGCTATATTTTGTAAGCAACCTAACAATGGCAAGCATTGTTTATCACCCATTTTTGGCAAAACGATAAAAAATATCCCTATCAAAACAGGTAAAAACACCCTCTAATTCAACCCTAACCTTCCATCGGCATTACTGAAAAGTTGCAGTGTAAAAAAATCTTAGCTGCCCCCCCCACCACTTGCCCACAGACCTAATCTCCATCAATATATGTTTAGCAATAGCGACTGTGTACCTACTATATCGTGTAATTATTGGGTGTCTTTTTGTTCCACCAAATGTTACTTTTGGCATAAGTGAATAGCAGCTTTGACACCTGAACTGTGAAAGATCTGTTCTTGTGTTACTTTGTTTGCTGTATCAGAGTTTCCAATTACAGCAACCAGATTTGGCCTGGTGTCAGCAAATAAGCTCTTTGCAGTTTTGTCTGCAGTTAGATATCTAAGCTGGGGACATGTCCAGGCAAAGAAATGTATCAAAGAGCGATTTTTCCCTTAGAAGTTGAGCAAAGTCAATAAACTGGCTACGCTTAATTTGTGGTTTTGCTTAGCCTAGTAGTCATTTTCTTCAAATGTGTTGAGCTGTGGTTGGAGAAGGCTGTTTAAGGAGTATTTCTTCACTTGTCTTTCAACTTGGCCTTGCTAGCAGGGTATGCATCTTCTTCAATATCTGAATGAAAAGGACCGTTTCCAACTGCCACTATCTCATCTATTAAAAAGGCAGTTTTGGCTTGAAGTGAGAAAGACAGGGACCTTCTCAAATTGCTTTTTCGGGAGTTGAGAGCCAAACGTTAGAAACGTTTTGGTAAATATTGGTTTATTAGATCTCCACTTATAAGTGGGGCTTCTTCTAAGACCTAACGTACGTGAGATACTCATCTGTAGGACAGGTTTCTGTACGTTTAAACTCTCAGATCCCCAGTGTGGCTCCCACAGGTAGGGTTTGTCCTTCAAGAGGTGTGGATGACAGAGTGGCAGGTAGAAATCTAATGAATCAGTGACTTCTAGCAGATTCTCCATGTGATGAATGGACTAGTCTCCATTACCATTTTGCACAAGCTTTTACAACAATGTTTCACATCCCCAAATGCCAAAATGTGATGTAAATCCGAATCTTGGGGACACATATTCTAACTGAGGCCTCACTCCTTCCTTTCAGGTGGGCTGACAAGCTGAAGGCACCGGGCTGCCATGGAACAGAAACACACAATTTCCAGCATCCCTTTCTACAGGTAACATTGGCAAGATTCTGCACTACTTTGTTTCATTGTATCTAAACCACTTAAGTTATAGGATGGCTGGGGGATTCTGGGAGTTGAATTCTACACAATTTTAAAATTGCTAAGGTTAAAAAAACACTGGGCCAAACTGATTTCTGTGATGCTAAGAGCAGAGGTTTTTCTGATTCTGCATTCACAAAAATCTCCGTATTCTTTTTTTGCTTTTGTTTTCCCGTTTTGTGACACATCTGCATGTACGCCAGGGTCTATTGCTCTGTGTGCTGCTGCCCTTAAATGCACATAACCGGTCCCTTACTTGCAGTCCTGGGCAATAGTCATGCCAGTATTTCTCAAGCAGAGAGAACATGGAGATATAATCAAGCCAGATATAGACTATTTTGATAGGTATAACTCAAGCTCTTAGTGCAGGTTTTCACATGCATTTCCATAGACGTGGGGAGGGGAAAATCATATTGAGTTGAAGTTCTGGTGACTATTTCAGCACATTAATACAGTTTTCCTGGCAACAATGCCAGTGGTGGACCATTGTCTTCTTAGATTTTCTTTCATCTACAGTCCTGGGATTTCCCACGTGTCTCCCATCCATTTTATAACTACATCTAATCCTGCTTAGCCTCCAAAGTCAATTAGGATTGAAGCGATGCTGCCATCTACTGAGGCTTTCAGAGAAAACACAGTTGAAATGGTCATGAATATACACTGAAAAGTCTGAATCCTTGATTCAAAACAACTTGGTAATCTGTACAAGTTTTGCCAGGAGATTGAGAGCAGTTGGTGGCCTTGGGTGTTTGCTATCTATGACAGTCCAGAACTTTGACAAACTTTTGGTTTGCATTTCAGGCAGTGGGCATGTTTCTGGGGGAATTTTCCTGCCTGGCTGTCTTCTACCTCCTGCTCTGCACTGACCGGAGGAGGCCAGAACCCACCATGACACCTCCTCAGCCATTTAACCGATTGCTTTTCCTGCCTCCAGCACTATGTGATATGACAGGGACTAGCCTCATGTATGTGGGTAAGTGTGTTAACAGATGGGTGCATAAAATAGCCATAGCAATAGCACTTAGACTGATATACTGCTCCATAGCTTTACAGCACTCTCTGAGCAGTTTACAATGTCAGCATATTAACCCCAACAATCTGGTTCCTCATTTTACCGAACCTGGAAGGATGGACGTCTGAGTCAACCAGTTAGGATCGAACTCCTGGCTGTAGGCAGAATTAGCCTGCAATATTGTATTTTAACCATTGTGCCACTAGGGCTCCAGTAAAAAATCCAGTAAAAGAGTGGGGGAGGGGGAGGTTTTACTAAGAATAGTATACTTTGGAGGAGTTTAACTCTGGCCTTGAGAAAGAGGAGGGAGAGAAAAAAAAAAACCAGTTGATCAGCCCTGGGAAAGTAAAAAGCATGAGAAAGAGGCTCAGAATGACCCTGCCTTGACCTGGTCCTTAAAAGGGGTCAAGGGGCAAGTGTACAGATTTTCAGGATTGTTTGTTATAGCCTACAAAAATAAAGTTAAATCCCTGAAGTTTCTGTTCCTTGCTTCTTGCTTGTCTGAAAGGACTGAGAAACACCTTCCTCTCCCTCTTGTCTGTTTGAAAAATGCAGTCATGCAGTACTTCCATTCAGAAGCCACTGTTTTTAACACAATAGGAAAAGCAAGCCATTCAGAATAAGTAAATAGTTTAAGTCTGATGAAGCCGAGCACGTAAAGAGTGGCAAATCATGTTTTGGGATGTGGGCACCAGTCTTGATATAACCACCTACCAAGTTGGGGAGACAGAATAAAAGGATTTCGCTCATGGAAGCACTATTTACTCTGTAGTATACAATCCCTTTGTCATCATTTTTCTTCTCCTGCTCTTCCCTCTGGAGCAAAATCTCTTTGCGCTGTATAATGTCTGAAAAGGAAGGGGGACAACGTAAGTTCTTCTATTTTGAGCATCCGTTCATGCTATCGGAAGCCCAATTTCCAGTTGTCCTTTGTCTCCTCCTCCTCCCAATTTTTCCTCTAATCACCATTCTTCCCTCTTTCCCCACTACCCATTTTTTGCCATTCCAGCTCTGAACATGACCAGTGCTTCTAGCTTTCAGATGTTGCGTGGAGCTGTGATCATCTTTACTGGCCTGCTCTCAGTAGCCTTCCTGGGGAGGAAGCTGGTACTGAGCCAATGGCTGGGCATCCTGATCACCATCGTAGGGCTGGTGGTGGTTGGCCTGGCAGATTTGCTGAGCAATCATGATGAAAGCCACAAACTCAGTGAGATCATCACAGGTACGTGGAGAGCGTGTTCTAAGGCCAGTGGCCCTTGCAGGTGTACTGGAGAGTGGTTTCCTTTGCAGTTCATGCTCTTTATCTTCAGAGATCACAGGCTCACTTTCCTGTCAGATGTCCTCAATATCCAGATATGCTTTCTGACCGTGCTATGCTCTTCTTCATTAGGATTGTGATGCTTAGCTTAAAAACATTTCTCTTCTTCTCCAACCCAAACATCTTAGTTCAGAAAGCAGTGTCCCCATACTTTCGGTTTTAGATTTCATCACTCTGATTCAGAGTTCCAACACATGGTGCAGGAGTCCATCCCCCAGAATTTCCAACCTATGGGATTAACTGACCAAGATATACCAATGTTCTGGTCTAACACATCTAGAGAGCTGGTGGGGGGAGATATATGTTGTAAATAGCACCCAAAAAATAACATACTGCACCTCTAGCATTTGAATTTATATAAATGCAAAAGATAAAATCAATACCTTATCCAGGATGTTATCAATCATTATCTACTAATGGTCTTTCTAGGGCACGGGTCGGCAACCCGCGGCTCCGGAGCTGCATGCGGCTCTTTCAGCCGTCTCCTGCAGCTCCCAGTTCTCCTCCGCCATGTGCAGTTTCCCCCCCAAAAAAAAGTGGGACTAAAAAAGTTCAACCAATCAATTCAAACTTCTCATGAAAAAAACTCGCGAAGTTTGAATTAATTGGTTGAACTTCTTTGGTTTGTGGGACTGCCCACAAACCTCTTTTCTTCTTTTTGGACTCCACATGGCGACAGCTGAGGAAGTGACTGGAGGACTGCTGGAAAGGTGAGTGGGCCCATTTTCCATTTGCTGCTCCTTCCTCGGGCTCCCCTCCTCCGAACACACCGCTGCCATCTCTCCCGACTCTCTTTCCACCCCACTCTTTTGCGGCAGGGCCGTCCGGCCCTTTTTGTGTCTGCTGCAACTTCCTTGGGTTCCCCTCCTCTGAACACACCACTGCCGTCTCGCCCAACTCTCTCCTGACCTCACTTGGCAAAACAGTGGAGGAGGGGAGCCCGAGGAAGGTGCAGCAGATGGAAAAATGGCCGAACGGCCATGCCGCAAAAGAGTGGGGTAGAAAGAGAGTCGGGCGAGATGGCAGCAGTGTGTTCAGAGGAGGGGAGCCCAAGGAAGGTGCAGCAGACGGAAAAAGAGCCGGACGGCCCTGCCGCAAAAGAGTGAGGTGGAAAGAAAGTCGGGCAAGATGGCAGCAGCCCTTTTTCCACCTGCTGCACCTTCCTCGGGCTCTCCTCCTCCGAAAACACTGCTGTCATCTCGCATGCCTTTCATTATTTTTTATGATGATGAGGGAATTGCAGGAAAAAGAGAGGGCCGGTGAGCTCGAGGCTTGCAGGAGGGAAGAGCTGCGTGATTGGATGGCTGGAGAGAAGCCGAGCAGGCAAACTTAAACAATGAAAGCAGAGTCCACCTCGGCTCGTCCTTTCTCTTCGCCGCTTAAGCCCCACGGTGTCTGTGCCCGAAACGCGATGGTGAGCAGCCCGCACTTCATTTCCTCCTCCTCCGCCTCAGAAAACCCAGACAGAGAGAGGGGGGGGAGAAGGCAAATGCAATTGCCTCTCTCTGTCTCTCTCTCTCTCTCTCTCTCAGCGCAATCGCAAGCTTGCTGCCTGCCCAAACTCTCAGCCCCCCTTTCCAGGACACCGTCCCCAGAAGTTCCCTTCCTGGCCAGGCCAGGGGCTACCCAAAAAGACCGAAATAGCGGCATCGGGATCTGCGAGCAGGGCGCCAGCAGGAGAGAAGTCAGGTGGGTGTTGCAGTTTGGAAAGAGAATTTCCTGTTTTCCTCCTGGGAAGGCAGAAGGGGGGGAAACAGGCGAAAGAGGGGAGTTTTCCCAGTCAGCCAGCCAGTTCCACATTCCTGATTTTATGCCACATTCAAAAAAAACAAAACCCAAGCCTCAGGGAGGAAGGGAGAGGAGAGCTTAATAGGGGTGCGGGGGGTGCTCAGCCACCCTTCTGGCTTCTGTGCTGGGGCTGCTACCGTCTTTGCAGTGGCGGTGGTGGCAGCAGCGGCATCACCTTCCATGCCGGTCCCATTGCAAGCTAGGCGTGCCCCCGCACGCTCACAAGAAGGACAGGAAAAAGGGGGTGGGCTGTGCCGGTGTCGGGTTGGGGGGAGGAATAAGGCATGCACGGGGGCGGGGTGTGTGGGAGGAAGAGTCGGAATCCAAGGTGTTCAAATCTGGGTGGGCTCCCAGCAAACGCGCGCCAAAGAAGTGATGGGAGAAGGAAGAGAGGAAGAGAAACAGTGGGTGGTGGGGGAAGCCCCCCCCCCGTTTCTTCTTCTTCTGGCACAAACTCTGTGCTCAAGCTGGAATGGGGAGGGGGAGGAGGAGGAGGAGGAAGAGCGGTGTTTGACAAACTGCCAGCCAAACTCTTTGGGAGAGGGGGCACAGGATGGAGAGGAGGGCAGCTTGCCTTGGAGAGGGAGGGAGGAGCCCTCCTCGTCTGCCTTTCATTCTCTCTTTCTCTGCCCTATTCCCCTCGCTGCCCCACGCTTCCTCCTCCTCCTCCCCCCCCAAGTAAACTGCATGCAAAAAAATCCCACAAAATCCCCCAAATCCCGCAGCAAGCTGAGATAGGCAAGTCCGAGCAGCAGCCTCGGAAGATTTGCTGCAGCGGCTCCTTCTCCCCTTCGGCCTCCTCCTCCTCCTCCGCTCCCTCGGAGCAGTCTTTTCCGAGGGGAGGGGAAGCTAGGACAGCAGAGCTGTCCATACCAGAGCTGGATGGGGGCAGGGCCGGTGCGTGTCTCGCCTTAGGCTCCACTCTTCAATCAAGTCCCCTGTTCTGCGCATGTGCATGCGCATGCGCGCGCACATTTTGCACCTCCCCAGGTGTTTTTTTTTTTGAGGGAACCGGTTCCGAGTGGCTCTTTCACTGTTTCAGGTTGCCAACCCCTGTTCTAGGGTAAAAGAGTATGTGTATAGTTCCAAAATAGCTTTTAATGAGGTTTCCGGAGAGTAAGCCATTTCTCCATTTATGGGTTACATCCACATAGTTGATTTTAACAAAGGTTACAATCTCTAGAGGATTGGTGCTATAGTGTGACAGATATGTAAACTTGGAGTTCTTCGCTGAAACGGTGAAATGGACTGGCAAGGAGCTCAGCAACAATTTTTCCTGCAATTCACAGGGCATTCTATGTCATAGACCAGACATGTCAAACACAAGGCCCGGGGGCCGGATGCGGCCCACAAAGTGGTTTCATGTGGCCCGCGAAGCCATCCTGGAAACAGTGAGGGAACGGCCCCCACTGCCTTGGCCCTGGCCCAGAGACCCTCCTGCCGGAGACCCTCAGATCTGTCCCACTCTTGCCCAGGCCCCCATAGGCACCCTTGATACGAACGATGTAGAGCTGGCCATGCCCACCCAGTAGGCCACGCCCACCCTGGCCATACCCACCCGGCCCCCTGAGGGCAACCGCAATGCTGATACGGCCCTCAATGAAATTGAGTTTGATACCCCTGTCATAGACTGCTGCAACTGGCTTAGATTATTTATATTAAACAAGTCATGGTAGAATGGCTATTTGCCATTAAGGTTATAGATAAATGCAATCTATGTGTCTAGTTTATTATTTTATAACATGCATTGCTATTAAATTATATGGCTTCAATAAAACTAATCTGCAATGTAATCAAAAGAATAAAAATTGTACGGGGGGGGAAAAGACAAAAGCATAGGGGGGTATGTTATCTCCATATGTAACAGAATAGATGATTATTTCACACACTTTTCCTTTCAAGATTGGATAGAGATAGAGGAAATAAGTGGGAGTGTATGTCTTCTGGAATGCTTAGATTCTTGCTTCTCTGTAGGTGACCTTCTCATCATTATGGCCCAAGTTATTGTGGCCATTCAGATGGTGTTGGAGGAGAAGTTTATCTACAAGCACAATGTTCACCCCCTGCAGGCTGTTGGCACTGAAGGTATGTAAGCCGTCTTGGAATGTTCCCAGATGGGTGTCTGGGTTCACATGAATCAAGAGTTACCATCTGTGACAAAATAGAAAGATGATTTATAAATAATTTGCTGCTACAGTTGAGTACTGTGTTCTTTGAAGATCATCATGAACAGCAGCAACTGAAAGAATATCCCCCAAAAGATTGTTTCTATTTCCTCCGTGTACAAGGCATGGCATAATTCTACAGTTCCTAAAATGACCAGTTTTGCTCCTTCCTTGCTTGGGGAGAATTATCCCCTTCTTTTAGCAGTCATTTTTCTTGAGGTTTTATAGGGGCTACAGCTTCCAGACAGCAAAGCTGAGGATTGTGAGGATAATAGACTCAACATATCTAGAAAGTTGGAGAAGGCAACTTTGTAACTACTGGAAGTATTTTACATTGAATGTCTCCTGGAGATTCAGCAGGTAGCAATATCTGACCAATCTTGCCTGGGCTTGGAAGTCAAGTAAGGTACTGGTGGGAGACTAGCAGGAATGTCCAGAGGTATATCGAAATTGGGACATAAGAAAAACATCCTAAAGGAGGCAATGGAAAGCTGCATTTTTACTCTTGCCAAGGCTATGTCAGTGTGATCACTAGGACTTGAGCACAACCTAAAGCTGTCTTTACCTTTTTGATAGGACCAGTTGGAGGAGATTGGCTTATAATCCTCCTGGGTTTCAATCATCTTCATTTCTTCTTCCTTCTTAACAGGTTTCTTTGGGTTCATCATACTCTCCATCATCCTGGTACCCATGTACTACATACCTGGTGGCAGTTTCAGCGGTAGCCCACGGCAGGTACTGGAAGATGCTATAGATGCCTTCTGTCAGATTGGCCATCTGCCACTTATTGCTGTAGCCCTACTGGGCAATATCAGCAGCATTGCCTTCTTCAACTTTGCTGGTATCAGTGTCACGAAAGAGATCAGCGCTACCACCCGGATGGTACTTGATAGCCTACGCACCATTGTCATCTGGGTTGTCAGCCTGGCCATTGGCTGGGAGTCCTTTCATGGACTGCAGATCCTGGGTTTCCTCATCCTTCTCGTTGGAGCTGCCCTTTATAATGGACTGCACCAGCCCCTCCTTGCTCGCCTGCCCTTGGGGAGGCCACCAGCAGGGGTTGCAGCGAGAGATGTTGATAGAGAAGGTCTCATTGCCACAGATGAGCTTTCCATTAATGGAGATAGTTGATGGCAATGGAACTCTTATTTCTGCACCACAACTTTGAACCTTTTATTGAATGAATTGGCCTGTATTGCTGGGAGATCAGGCTGAAAACACCCAACTGGTTTTAAGATCTCTTTGTAACTGGGGATGCTTTGCTGAACTTTAAACATCTGGATGGTTCTCCATTATATCATTCTTCTGCTCTTTACTGAAGGAAGCAGAGGGAGTTTTTACCCTTTCTTTAGCAACCACAGAGTAGAGGTCTGCTGCTGCTAAGCAGCCCTCAAGTGGTTATGGGCTCTCTCCTGAGGTTGCTTGGAAGCCATCTAAAGCCTTGCTCCATCTTTCTTCATCAGCATTTTGGGATGGGGACAGTGGACGTAATTGGAAAGATTTCCTAGAAACCTTATAGTTCCTAAGCTGTAACATCTGCCTTGTGGGTATCTGTCACTTCATTGTTTATCTTCTGTTAAAATAACATCACAAAGCAATTAGAGGAGGGCATTTGCTTGTCCCCAGTAATCCAACCTGCATAAAGGATACTCTCATGCTTCTGCCAAGTAGAATTTTGTCTACTCTATTTTAAAAAGACAAGTACAAGTGACCACCTTTTCCTGAAAATGCAATTTTCATAATTTCTGATTCTCACTACTTTGCAGGATCCTATCTGAGTTGGTCACCAGAGGTTTAGTCTTCCAAACTTTCAGACTCAGGCTGGAGCCCATTCTGAGAGAGAGAATTTCCCTGAGGATGGGTTACAGTACAAGTCTAAAAGCTTGGAAGATTAAACCTCTGGTCCTGATGACCGACTCAGATTGGATTCTGCAACATTATCCTGGGACACATATACTTTCCTCTCGCTGTTTTGTCCAAAATGGCCTTCCCCAACCTGCATCTTTGCCAACATTGGCCGTATGGCATGGAGAGGATGGGCAAGAGGGGCAACTCAACGTATGCAAGAGGGAACAGCAAACCAGGAAAGGTTTCATTAATCTGCCTATATACCTTGCCTTTTTCTTGATCCTTTAAGTAAGAGCTGCCCTAGTGAGGTCTAATGGAGCGCTTTCTGTTTCCTTCTTGTCATGTGAGAAGTTTATTGCTGACCTGGGTCAAAGCTGGCTTGCAATAAAGCTGTTGTTTGAGTAATAAGATACAAGCTGCTTTATTGAGCAGTCTTAGGTCAAGGGCATGGCATGCAACAGTTTATAGTCTGGAATTACATTCCAGCATTTTTTGCCCCGTGATACACAGGATCTGGGATTTAGTGAAGCTGCTCAGGCTCCTAAGAGAATAGCTGGTCCTGGATCATGCACAGTTTGAAAAGAGGGAGCTTACAAGTTACTTATATGTGGAGGTGTTTTTGTTTTTGTTCTGCTATTTATACTGAAAAGGCCGAGTTTAAAGGTCAAGTGCCAAGTATATTTTTTTTCTGAAACAGACTGGGCAGTTGGCACACTTGATGTACTCTTTTGATCTCTGTTTACTTATCTACCGTGCCTGAGCAGCAAGAAGAAAATAGGGACTTTCAGGAAAATAGTGACTCATTTCCAGACACTTGCTTTTTCCAAAGATGCTACAGCCCTGCCGTCTAAAAGAAAGCCCATGCTGGAGCAAGCATCCTGATAAGCTGTGGCCTGTTGATGGGTTTTAGGGCTGCACAGAAGGTGTCTTCTTTTGAAAGACATCCTAAGTCCCTAAGATCAATTGTCCAGGTATCAGCAACCTCTCTTTCCTTGATAGCTTCCTTAAGTGCTGAGCAGATCTTGCCCTTGTGCCCTTGGTAGCTGATGACACCGTTGAGTGATACTTGGTTGGGGCACGGAATGAAGGTAACAGTTGGGTTTCTCCTGGTTGGGAGATATTAACAAGAATGCAGTTTTGTAATCAATAAAATACTTTCTGATTTGAAGTCATTTTATGTCTGTTAATTTGAAATTTATTTTTATGTGGGGCTTTAAAATGTTTTATCAGCACAGCTGTCTTGAAGTCTCTGCAGAAATGGCTGGGGATGGGGATCAATAGGCATCGGACATCAGTAATCAAATGGCAATACATGAACATGTTCAGATGCAGTAGGGTCTCTATGTAAGCCAGCATAATCCTCGTGGATTGTTTAGTGTTTTTTTAAAAAAAGGTTCAAGTCTTTCATAATTAAAAAAAAGATTTTTCATGAGTTAGACCTATTGGCAGTCTTATTTATGTCTTACTTCCTCCTCTTTAAAATTCAAACTGGAGGGACTTCCGGTTTGCATCATGGCATCGCAGTTGAAGGAAAGCGGGGCTCCGCTTCCCATGGCTGATTTCACCCTGCCAGTGGGCTGGGCCTAAAGTCGCCCCGAAGAGGGGACCCTTGTAGATCACGGAAAGATGACAGTTGATCCGTTGATCTGAGGAAAGCCTTCCAAACTGGCAGGGGAAAGGCTAGCTACACTTCTGTGGCTAGCCCAAGCCATCGACAACTGAATAAAGGAAACACCAGCATTATCAGCATTTTAAACAACGTGCGTGGAACTGGGTGAAATTATTAATCCTTTCTCTACTTTGATATTTGACTCCTGGATGAGACACTCCCATAAAGCAAGAAATCCCCAAGTGTGAGAAGAAAGGGGACTTTTTGCTCCCCCCTTCTAACAAAGAAACAGAGAAACAAAGTGGCGGGTGAATCCTTTATGGGGGGAAAACAAAGAATATGCTAAAATGGAAGCTCTACAAGACAGAGTGTTGACAAATCGCAGAACTGAGAAATTTGTTAAGAGTTGTCTCTTTGGAAAGAATATTGGGATGAAATTCAAGAAATTTGAAAGCGAAAATAATTTTTTTTTTAAGTGTTGGAAAATGGACATCTGACACAGATAAATAAAAATCCTGAAGACCCAAAGATAATTTCGGAAATGGAAAGAATACATCATCCTTCAAGACCTCAGAATATACTTGAAGATAAGGAAGAAGATTCTATAGAATAGACCAGACATGTCAAACACAAGGCCCGGGGGCCGGATCCGGCCCGCAAAGTGGTTTCATGTGGCCCGCGAAGCCATCCTGGAAACAGGGAACGGCCGCCACTGCCTTGGCCCTGGCCCAGAGACCCTCCTTCTGCCAGAGACCCTCAGATCTGTCCCACTCCTGCCCAGGACCCCAAAGGCACCCTTGATGCGAACGATGTAGAGCTGGCCACGCCCACCCAGTAGGCCATACGCACTCTAGCCACGCCCACCCAGTAGGCCACGCCCACCCTGGCCATACCCACCCGGCCCCCTGAGGGCAACCACAATGCTGATGCGGCCCTCAATGAAATTTGAGTTTGACACCCCTGGAATAGACTATAAAGCCCTCAGAAGAAGCATTAGAAACTGGGAAACAAGAAATGAAAAGAGAAGCTAAGGGAGGAAGAAAATGGGAGCTTTTTAATGAATATGACTGGGCTGAATTCCCCCCTCAGAAATACCTTAAATGGCTTTTCCTATCACAAAGAATACCCATAAAAATTGAAGAAAAATACTTTGATGGTTTAACTACACCAGGGGTAGGCAACCTCGGCTCTTTTATGACTCATGGACTTCAACTCCCAGAATTCCTGAGTCAGCTATGTGTCATATGAGTCATAAAAGAACCGAGGTTGCCTACCCCTGAACTACACGGTTTTGGAAGCCAAAGAAAGAAAGCTAGAATTAGACTAAAAAAAATAGAGAACTTGATCGATTGGTTGGGGCCTTATATTACCAAACAGGTGTTTGAATATGGCTAGAAATAGATAACTTTTAGTTATTAAAAGACTATATTTAGAAAGTTATGATATATACTTAGAATGATGTATGTTTCTATGAGATGGGAAACATGAAAATAACGGGATGGTTTCTAATAAGGGAAGCTTTTAAGTTTTAAGTTTAAGTTTTATTTAATTTGTATACCGCCCTTCTCCTTGGTAGGGACTCAGGGCGGTTCACAGGGCATATATAAAAAAGACAATACAAAAATTAAAAAAAAGATTAAACCCATGCCCAGTTAAAAACAGTAATACAAATCTAAAACGACAAATTAAAACCCATAATCCCCCGTCAGGCCAGACCAGCCATTTCAAATAGGTGGGTCTTCAGGCCTCGACGGAAAGTTCGGAGGTCTGATGCCGTCCGGAGCTCCACCGGCAGTTGGTTCCATAATGCCGGAGCGCCCACAGAGAAGGCCCTCCCCCTGGGGGCCACCAGTCGGCATTCCTTGACTGGCGGCACCCTGAGGAGGCCCTCTCTGTGGGAACGCACAGGGCGGAGGGGAGTTGGTGCCGGCAGCAGGTGGTCCATGAGGTATCCCGGACCCATGCCATGTAAGGACTTAAAGATCGTAACCAAAACCTTGAACCTCACCCGAAAGACAACTGGTAACCAATGCAGCTCGCGGAGCAAAGGTGTAACATGGGAGTACCGGGAAACTCCCAAGACAACTCTCGCGGCCGCATTCTGTACCAGTTGGAGCCTCCGAGTGGTCTTCAAGGGAAGCCCCATGTAGAGAGCATTACAGTAGTCAAGGCGAGAGGTCACAAGCGCATGAGTGACCGTACACAGGGCATCCCGGTTCAGATAGGGTCGCAACTGGCGCACCAGGCGAACCTGGGCGAAAGCCCCCCTAGTCACGGCCACTATATGATCTTCCAGGGTGAGCCGTGAATCTAGGAGGACTCCCAGGTTGCGAGCCCTATCCACGGGGGGTAAGAGCTCACCCCCCATAGAAAGAGATGGAACATTTTGAATGTCCCGGGATGCCGGAATGTACAGCCACTCAGTCTTGTCCGGGTTGAGTTGAAGTCTGTTCCTCCCCATCCAGACCCGAACCGCCTCCAGGCAACGGGACATCACAGCGAGGGCATCACTGGGGTGGTTTGGGGTTGAAATAAAAAGTTGGGTATCATCGGCATATTGATGATACCCAACTCCAAAACCACGAATGATCTCACCCAGCGGTTTCATATAGATGTTGAACAGGAGGGGCGAGAGGACCGACCCCTGAGGAACTCCACAAGCGAGAGTCCTAGGGGTCGACCTCTGCCCCCCTGCCAACACCGACTGCGAGCGTCCCAGGAGATAGGAGGAGAACCACTGAAAAACTGTGCCTCCCACTCCCAATCCCCTGAGACGCCGCAGCAAGATACCATGGTCGATGGTATCGAAAGCCGCCGAGAGGTCTAATAGGACTAGGACAGAGGAATATCCCCTATCCCGAGCCCTCCAGAGATCATTCACCAGAGCGACCAATGCCGTCTCCGTGCTGTGCCCGGGCCTGAAACCCGATTGGTAAGGGTCCAGATAATCCGCTTCATCCAGGACCAAAGGGAGCTGATGCGCCACCACACTCTCAACAACCTTCGCAAGAAAGCGAAGGTTGGAGACTGGACGAAAGTTGTTCAATACAGCTGGGTCCAGGGCAGGCTTCTTGAGGAGAGGTCTCACCACCGCCTCCTTCAAGACGGTGGGGAAATAACCCTCACTCAAAGAGGCAGATATAACCGCCTGGAGCCAGCCTCGTGTCCTCTCCCTAGCTGCATAAACCAGCCAAGAAGGGCACGGATCCAATAAACATGTGGTGGAACTCAGCTTCCCCATAATCCTGTCCACTTCATCAGGGGTCACAGAATCAAACTCCTCCCAGGTAACATTGACAAGACCGCCCGTGTCCTGATCGCCAGACTCTGCCCAGCTGGAGTCCAAACCGGTCCGAATCCAAGCGATTTTATCCGTCAGATGTTGACTAAATTCCTCGGCACGACCCTGCAAGGGATCCTCCCTCACCTCCTGATTAAGAAGCGAGCGAGTCACCCTAAACAAGGCGGCCGGGCGGTTATCTGCGGACGCGATGAGGGTGGAGAAGTAATTGCACCTCGCCACCCTCATCGCTGCGAGATAAGACCTAATATAGGTTCTTAACCGCAACCGGTCGGGTTCGGATCGGCTAGACCTCCAGCAGCTCTCTAGGCCCCGTTTCCGACGCTTCATCTCCCGGAGCTCCGCGGAAAACCATGGAGCTCGCTGGGATCTGCGCCGGGTCAGGGGCCGCAAGGGTACAACCCGGTCAAGAGCCTCAGTGGCTGCCCTTTCCCAGGCTTCCACTAAGGCATCCGCCGAGCTGTGAGCAATGGAGGCAGGTGGGGACCCCAGCGCCGCTTGGAATCTATCAGGATCCATTAAGCGTCTGGGGCGGTACCATCTAATTGGCTCCGTGTCCCCACGGCGGGGGGTGGCAAAACGGAAGACCAGCCGCAGGAGATGATGATCGGTCCATGACAGGGGCATAATAAATGGAGAGCCCCCACCAAGATCATTTTACTCACCTCAGTGTAACTATTGTTGAGAAAATCGTAATGTATAAAGATATTTTGAACACTGAAGGGAAAACAAAATGGAAACGAGCTGGGAAAACAGGTATTGGTTTAATAAGGTGACTGTAATTGCAAATAAAATTGAGTTACAAATTCGATAGAAAAGATGCTATAATTTAGAAGCAATGTTAATAGATACAATATTAGAAAAATGATGAAGAAACATACATTTAATTTTGTATGTATGTTATATGTATTAATAGAAAGAATAGCATTTTTTAGTGTCTGAAAAGTGAAGAAACATCACTTGAAGAAGAGAGGATTAAGAAAATGTCAGAATGTGCAGAAATTAAGAGCGATATTGAAGAACAAAGAAAAGGAAGATATAGTTTTAATATGTATTAAGTAAAAAATGAACCCAGACAACACATTTATTAAGCACTTATGATTTGTAAAAATTAGAAAATCAATAAAATTTTATAAAAAAAATAAAATTCAAACTGATAGATCTGCAGCTTTTCACATACATAATCTGACCTTTAGGCAAGTCTGTTGCTAAGCATTTAATTCTGAGGGTGTAGACTTCCTAATAACAGCTGAGTATCTTAATCCTGGGAAAGTGCAGTACTGTGGCTTGCTTGAGTGATGTAAGAGTGAAAACACAGGTACATACATGAACCATTTATCCCAGCTGCAAAGATGGCCATTCATTCTAGAGGGAAATATTGATGTTGGCGCCTATCTGACATGTTAAATAGGAAGATAGTATGCAGCAAAGCAAAATGCCAGTGACAGTATAATTCTAATTTACCATAACTTCTCTATTTCACACAAAGAGCACATAAGCATTGTTGGGAAACTGGGTGACTGCAACTAGTACTTTGTACAAATATGCATATTTTCTTTAAATGTTGCATGAATCATTCAGGTAAGGGGTCTCTAATGTGAAACAAGTATTGGTCCTTTTTTCCTGAGTTTTAAAGATATATACTACAGCTTAGAGAAGCTTTTCACTTCAAATTGATAGCAGAGTTCAGTAATCGTAGATTGTGGTGCTGGAGGCAGAAAAAGAAGGCTTAGAAACCTTAATTGCCTTATCCACCTAGTATCTCTATTTTGACAGGGACGCGGTGGCTCAGTGGGTTAGGACGCTGAGCTTGTCGATTGGAAGGTCGGCAGTTTGGCGGGTCGAATCCCGAGTGCCGCGTAACAGAGTGAGCGCCTGTTACTCGTCCCAGCTTCTGCCAACCTAGCAGTTCGAAAGCACGTAAAAATGCAAGTAGAAAAATAGGGAACACTACGGTGGGAAGGTAACAGCGTTCCGTGCGCCTTTGGCATCTAGTCATGCCGCCCACATGACCACGGAGACGTCCTCGGACAAGCGCTGGCTCTTCGGCTTTGAAACGGAGATGAGCACCGGCCCCTAGTCGGAAATGACTAGCAGGCATGTGCGGGGGAAACTTTACCTTTACTTTTATCTCTATTTTGGAAGGAAGAGTCATTTCTGACCTTTTACAATGGAGCAGGGAAAGCAGGGTAATTTCCAGAAACGTGGGAGAGATTCTTAAAAAGAAGTGGCATTTATGTTTCTATTTCCTGTTATTCTTTCTTTTTATAAATTGGTGCTTTGAGCCTATTTGCCAAAAGGCTTCATTTCTTTAGAAGTAAACATTTTACTTTAGAAATATTTCTGCAGTGATTGCTCGCAATAAAGAAAAGATGGTTTTTTTCTGGACTTTGGAGAGTAGTGGCCCAACCAACCATAAAGGGCAAAAGGTGTAGAAGAAAATGTACACTAATTAATGTTTCTTTGGGAGGATCCTCCACAAAGATTGCATACTGTTATTTAATCCTACTGTCTCAGAATCTGGTGTTACATATTTTTAGATCATTGCCCAAACATTCTTTCCAAACATAAAGCCTAAAGCTGAGTTTTTGCGTACATACGAGATGCAATGCCGAAATAAACATTATTATGACTTAATAAGATAACCTGTAAGATAATAAGATTATGCTTCTTATCTTTTCTGCTACCTTCTCTTATTGGTATCTTATGATTACGTTACTTAGTTGTTTGAATGTTGAGAGCTTATGCACCAGAGACAAATTCCTTGTCAATCACACTTGGCCAATAAAGCTATTCTATTCTATTCTATTCTATTCTATTCTATTCTATTCTATTCTATTCTATTCTATTCTATTCTATTCTATTCCTATTCCTATTCCTATTCCTATTCCTATTCCATTCTAAGATGGCCTGTTTTCCACAGCATGCTAAGTAGGAATGAAGAAATAGTTCCTTCACAAAACAAGCAATATTCTGGATGCTCTTGCCAAGTTTTGTTTTGCCCCTGAGCATGCGTAGAGTTCTATCACCCAGGGATAAAACTCTATGTATGCTCAGGGACCTTTATTCATAGGTTGCAAGCCAGGGTAAGATATGGGGTGTTGCAACACAGTCTCAAGAGAATGAAGGGCCTGTTGATCTGCAGAAGCCTCTCTGGGGAAGATGGTTTTCCTTTTCCACTCTTAACAGAAGGTGCCTCTATTAGGTATCTTCAGTACAAATTGGCGTTCTAAGGCAGGATAAATTACTAAATAATGAGAAAATGGCCAAAGTCAGGAGGAAAATCTGGGACAAGGGGAACTCAGCAGAGAGAAAAAGAGGCAGTACTCATTCAAGTCCCCTATGAACTCCAGACTCAACTGGATCCCAATCAGAAGCAGGAGGGAGTAGGATCTAGGAGGCAAAATTAACCAGGTCTGGTTAGGAAGGCAGAATGGAACCAGATTTTACACAGGTTAAAATCACCATTGCTTTGTAACTCTAAGAAGGACACACTCATTACTTCCAAGAGTCATTTTCTCCTATGGGATTCTTTGAAATCACAAGCAAATAGGAGCTATGGTCAATGAAATGGCTAATTGACCCCATGTGAAAGCAGGCTTATCTTGCAGTTTTTCCTGTGTCAAAAGGGATGTTTTCCTGAGTTCAATAGTGCAATGGAATCTGGGCAACGTCATTTGGGCTCGAAACCTATGCGGTGCCAGACCTGGTTAATACTTGGATAGAAGACTAGCAGAAAATCCCAATGCTATAATCTCCACTGGCGATTCAAAAAGAATCGTGCAAGAAGGTAATGAAAAATCACTTCTGTGTTGTAGCTAAGATGACTCGGCAGTTGAGTGCAGTTCAAAGATTTGACTCAACTTCTCATTAATCTCTCTTTAATGTTGCTCCCCATATCCTAGGAATGAAAACAAGACTGGAATGTGTCCTTTGAAGCATACACAAAGATTTCTGAGTTAAGAGAGTGCACTAATTTTCCTATTGCTGTTTTCCCATGTATGGAAAGAGGATTTTTCTTAAACAAAATGATGACTTTGTGAGAGCTGAAAGCATTAGAGAATTGGACCCAAATGCCCCAGTTCCCTCTGAGAGTATTTGGGGGAGGTGCTTCAACAGGTAATGTCGCTTTCTCTTTTAGGATGTGTTGGAGCATAGCTGTCATCTACAGCTAACCTAACAACTACTTTTGTTAAGGGGACTTTCCTGACACCTTGACAGCTGAAATGCCTTACAGTATGATGGGCTGAGTATTTTTCTTAGCTGACATTTCTGTCCTGCCTCTGTAAGGGCCACCATCTTTCTTCTGCCCCAGTGTCAAATACTGTAATTGGAAATCAAGGAGGAACTCTGCACCCCAAAATAGGTGCAGGGCCAAGAGCAATCGTAGCGTTTGGTAGGCCTTTTCTACATTCTGTAGGGAGGGGTCCCCAACCTGTGGGTTGTGGCCCACTACCGGACCACAACTGCTTGGCCACCGGGTCGTGTGAAGCCATCGAGCATCCCGCTGGCGCTAGTACCACCCCGTCTGCCGAGCGTCCCACTGGTGCTAGTGCCACCCCACTCCCAAGCATCCCGCCGGCACTAACGCTGCCTGCCCCTGAGCGGGGCAGTACATGAAACCACGCCCCCTCTGATCCGCAGAAAAAACATACTCCACGGAACCGGTCCCTGGTGCTCAAAAGGTTGGGGACCTCTGCTGTAGTGGATAGTACAGTAATTTCTGGTTTTCATAGATTCTCACTTTCTCTCTCTCTCTCTCTCTCTCCTACCCCTCCCCCGCTTTTGTGTGTACCCAGTTTCAGTTGGATTCCTGCCAACTGCCTGGATTAGTCCCTGCAGTTTTCTTGGCAAGATATTTTGGAAATGACTTGCTGTTGCCACCGAACTAGGGCTGAGTGTGTGTGGCTAGCCCAAAGTCACCAACTGCCTTTATGTTAATGAGGGACTAGAACTCACGGTCTCCGGTTTCTAGCTGGTGCCTTAACCACTATATCACGCTGCTTGCCCTTTCATAGACTAGAGTTCACACAAGGAGTTAACCTTGGACTAAGCCAGAGTATTTGCAGCAAGAGGATGGTATGAATTCGAGCTGCCCGTTGGCTTTAAAAAGCTCATAGAGATCGATTCAGAAACAGAGCTTGTTAAGGATTGTATGATAAAATGGGCCCAGAACATTCAGGAAGTTATTACAATGGACATGTGGGAAAAGATCTGGGTGAGGAATGTAAAATTCACTCAAGCTCAAAGTTTAAGAGAGAACTTTTACAAAATGTTTTATAGATGGCATCTAGATCCTAAAAAGCTTGCAAGTATGTATCCGAATTATCAGCCTAAATGTTGGAGGTGTGGTGATGAAGAGGCAACATACTTTCACATATGGTGGACATGTAAAAAGGTTAAGGCTTTTTGGATAAAAGTCTGGTGGAATATGCAGAAGATTTTTAAACGGAGGATAAAGTTTTGTCCGCAATTTTTTTTGTTGGGAATAATTGTTGACGCTACAGTTGTGGACTCTAAGTTGATGTTGAATTTAGTTACGGCAGCAAGACTTTTGATAGGTCAATATTGGAAGAAAGAGGAACTGCCGACTATACAAGAGTGGATTTTAAAGGTTTCCGACTTGGCAGAGATGGCGAAGATTTCGGCCTATTTGAAAGATTACTCGCAAGAACATTATATTATGGAATGGAGAAAATGGATTGAGTTTATCCAGAATAAGTATAGGGTTAAGAAGTTTTATCTAGCATTTGAATAAGTCTTCTTTCGTTTTCTTTCTTCTTTTTCTATTTTGTCTTCTATATATATTTAATAATGCTAAGTTTTGTTTGATCCTATATAAGTTAGAGAGTGATGGATTTTAGAATTTATAGTTGTTAGTATATGGTTGTTTATGATTGCTTTTTTATATATATATACCTTGTATTTAGCTCTGGGAAGTCCGGGGGGGGGGGGGAGGGGGGTTGGGGGGAGGTGGGGGGGGAGGAGGGAGGGGGGAGGGGGGGGAAGGGGGGAGGTAGGGAGGGGAGGGAGAAGGGGGTTTTTTAAAGGAAAACTGTATTTTTAAAACTTTTCAATTAAAAAAAAAAAAAAAAGCTCATCATCATCTTTACCCGCCACTTTCCAGCATCCTCTATTAGCTGTGGATCACTGCATGGCAGGTAATGACATCTTTTTATAGGTTTATGAACACTTGACTTGAAAATGAGTTTTAATCCAATTAGAGAGAGCCTGGAGCAATTCTCTCCACTACACAATTCCTAAAACTCATTAGATTTATACTTCAGCAGACTACCGTATATTATTTCATCTATTGGTTGAGATGCTGTACTTCCTTCCTACATGATTGGAGGGAAGGAAATGAGAGATAGTAAATGCAGAAAATACAGGACAGTAGCATTTGAGTTGCTCACAATGTCCATGCCTGCTGACAATAAACAGTATGAGGCTGGGTGAGACAATTACCACCTCTAATTAGAACAGAAGAAAAAAAAATCTGACTCAGCCAAACCTGTAACTTGTAAGTGGTAAATAGTTTTTTTTGACAATTCATTTTTCACAAAATTCTTTCTAGTACAGACCACCCAACATAAACAGCTTTTTCTAGAACCTATTTACAGATCCATTTACATCTAATCACAGAAAACTGGCTGCAAGAACATGAGGAAAAGGACACGTATGTCATGACACACATGATGCAACTTATGTACTTGCAGAAGTTGCAATGTCATTATATAATTCTGACTTTTGTGTGATGTCACATGCATATCATTTTGACATTATTGGGGCTTGCTGTAGACCCCTATGCATCCAACCTTTCTTAGGGATAAATGACAAGCACCCATTGGTGTTCCAGGAACAGATGAAACCGGAGTTCCCTAAGGCTCCCCCAAAATTACTGGAAGCATTCCTGCAGTCATGTGAAATTGTTCTAAAAAAAACCTTGTAATGCTGCTGAGGTTTGAACTGCATGGCCATGATTAAGCTTGTAGGTGTGGTTTTGAAGGCAGTGCTAGGATAATTAGCAAGTAGAAAGAAGGAATACAATGCTCTCCATTGTGTTGCAGTGTTTTTTCTCTCGTGGCAATGGACAAGATGAGGAAGGGGATTAGCAGACAATGTGCTTTTGTCTCAGATAATCTGCCCAACAGTTCACATAATTCACACCCAGAACCCATTGCCCAGGGTGCATAAAACTTCTTTGGGGCATCATCCAGCCCTTCTCCCCAACTCCAAATCCCACTTCTTTTCTCACTCAATCCACAGAGCACTTTGTCAAGCATTGGGCCTAGAATCTTTTATTTCATTTTGTGCATCGGTAATATCCAGCAGCAAAATAGGGCAGGCAATACAGTGTAAGCTACAAAGGCGGACAGGGGGGGCTTGGTGGGCGAAGCTCCCTTGTGGCACTGTGAGAGCACTGAGACAGAAAGGCAGAGAGGCCAAAAGGGCTATGGCTTCTCTCACTCTCCCTTGTCATAGCCTGAGATCCAGGATGCAGGCGGGGTTATTCTCTGTTGGATAAAGAAAAAGAAAAAAGAATGTATGACTCCAGAACCAAAAGCAATTGGGTTCCATGGACAACCATGGAATAACAATGTGAGACAAAGTATGGAGACGTGTGTACGTGTGTGTGTGTGTGTGTGTGTGTGTGTGTGTAAAAAATAGCCCAGTTACTAATCAGTTCAACACTTATCCTATATAAGTAGTCCTCAGTTAATGACTGCCCAGTCTAGTGATTGTTCAAACTTACGATGGCACTGAAAAAGTAATTTTGCCATTGGTCCTCAAACTTGTGGCTGTTATAACATCCCAGCAAATCAATATTTACGAGCTTCACAACCAAATTCCATCAAGCAAAGTCAATGGAGAAGCCAGAAGTAAGCTGCAAGTTGCAGTCACATGACGTTGTGCTTAATGATCACAGATCATGTAACAACCACAGGAGAACTCCCATGAAATACCCATCCCAATTGCAGTTGTTACTTGAGGACTACTTGTTGAGCACTGGAGACCAGATGCCACTTAGTATAAATCCAGAGTTCTCCCCCCCCCACAAAAAAAAGCAATCATCATTTTGGAGATCTAGAAATATTGTTTCTTTGTCTCACCCCAAATGCATACACATTCAGTCTTCATCAATAAAAAAAGTCTGCAGGTTGAACACTGAGAAAGAGGAGGCTGGGACTGACCACCTGTTCTTATAGACTCTGATATTGTCTTCTTAAAAACGTTCTTATCCAAAAAGGTTCCCATGCACTTCCTATGGATTTCCTTCAAATTAATGATATTTTAGGATACTATAGATTTTCATGGCCTTAAGGCCTCAAGATCTATCAGGGCTCCAATTCTCAACTGGCCATTGATAGCAGGTATTTAAATAAATCTTTAAAGGACTGTATGGACAAAAACAACTATGGGAGATTTCAATCTTCTTGCTTCCACTTGTCCCTCACAGAAAATGTGTCTGGCCTTTGATTACTCATTAGAGATAAAGGTAAGATAAAACATTAGATTGAAGAATGTTTTGTGGAGCAACTGCTGGCACTTCTTTTCACTTATATTTCCAAATATTTTTACTATCGCAACATGGTTCTCTCAAGAAAATAAGCCACTGAAATCTTCTCTTGCAGTCTGAAGTGGTACGGCCCACTTTATATAAGGCCAGCCATAATGGAAAATATACTAGATCAATAATCTTAAATGAACATGGTCATCTTCCATATAGCTGAACTCAAGAGACTATCCAACTCTGACTGCATCTTCCCAGCTCCACACTTACACTTTATTATTCTTATAATCACGCAGGGCATCCCTGGACACTGTATCCATAAATAAGTCATCATCCAAAGTAATACTTCCTGGCACAGTCAAAGAGAAGGGCTCCGAATCAAAGATCTGGACAGTCACTTGAGTGTCAGGAGTTTGGGATGTGTCTTCTGGACTGGAAGATTTCACCTTTAAAGAGGAACACCAAGCATTAGCAGTGTCTGAACCTATCAAAAAGATAGTTGTTTCTAATGGGATAAAAAAGCTTTGTCTTCCATCAGCTACCCACACCAGCCTATGAACCCAAAACAGAACAAGTAGAGAGAGATATAAATCCAATTCCTCTCTTTTTGTTTAAACAGAATTCCTGAGCTTCTTTGGTAAGTCAGCAGTTCTTAAAACTATTGAAACAATCTTGCAATCCAAGCTGTCCCTCTCTACACTAATGAAATAACATATTCAAGCAGGTAGAATCTGCCCATTCACTACAACTTGGCCGAGGGTGTATACTGAGAATACTCCCAAGAGCTAGAAGGACGAATGCTTAGGAGCAAGCTCTCTCAGCAGAAGTTTCCCATTCTGGAATAACCTGTTCCCCATCTTCGACATTAGGATGGCCTCTTCCTCCTCCCTGCTGCCATTTTGCTGTTGAACTCTCTTCTGGCAAACCTTCAGGGTAGAAGAAGCTATCATCTAATGGGAGGCAACTCCTCAGAAGGGGAAAGAGTTGGGGTGATGTATGGATTTGTGATACTAACTTACTGATGTTTTTACAATGCTACCTAGAACTGGCAAATAAGCATCATATCAATGCATGTAATAGCTGATAAACAAACATGCTTAAACATGCAGGTTGAAGACTTAGTGGCTACATTCACACGTTAATGTTAGTTAAAATGTTGGTAGCTTAGTTTGTGTGCACCCAGCTATTTGCCTTCTTTGTAACTTAATGGACTTCACAAAATCAGTGAAGGGGCCAAGTCAGTGATCAAATTAAGCAAGTGAGACAAATGCAGTCAATAACCTACCATGATAACCTTCAGAAGCTTGTCATTCCGAGTGCGATTGGCTAGCTGAGATACCCAACCAAACTGTTGGTTGAGTTGATCCAGGATGGCTGTTGTATTGAGCATTTCTTCCTGGAAAGCCTTGAGGATTTCATCATATCTCCGGGTAAATCGTTCAGCCAATCGCAGAGCATCTTCAAAGCGTTCTTTAATTTTGCTCTGATCTGGATCAGTCTGAGAGCAATCTGTATAGATTTGAAGAAGAAGAACAAAAGGAGATCCAAGTAAGTGATGACTTCCTCATGTGACTATAGGGGGTTTCAAAAATAGTACAGAAGTGGGTTTGGCACTGCCTTCTTCCAGGATGTTTTGAAGATCTCAGTTCTGGGATCTTCAGGTGATCTACCATTTAAGGGCAAAGAAGGCCTCATCTGGCTTAGCTTAAATTTGCTCAAGCCTGGTTGGTTATGAGCTTCCCCTGCTGTGACACTTGGAAACACTTTATGAAGTCACCATAATTCCATTTTCAACGAAAGCTAGAAATCTATTTCATTCAATCATTCATTCAATCAATTTCTAGAACCGCCCATCTCAATGATTCTGATACTTTGGATATATGTTAAAAATGGCATCATCACAACACAAAAGTTCTAGTCACATTCTATGTTTAACTAAATCAGTTACAGCAGCTGTATTCACCCAGCCTCTTAAATTATGTTCATTTTAAGTCTGGTTAGTTTTTATGACATTTAGCACATTATATGAATCCACCTCCATTAGCTCAGTTTATAATTAATGTAGGGTATGAATTAATTCAGTAATTAGAATAAGGGTGTTATAAAAACACAGCCAAAAAGTCATGTTGGCAAAAGGAAACAAGTTATAAGCAATCCGCATCTAAAAAACTTTTCTTTCAGTAACCCAGAGACGGGTGGGTAGATATCTGCAATGTTTTTTGCAACCCAGTTAGTGGTGGGATTCAGCTGGTTCGCACCACTTCAGCAGAACTGGTAGCTAATTTTTTGTTGCCCAGAATGGACTTCCGGAAGCGGCATCCACACAGAGAACTGGTTGTTCACATATTTGAATCCCACCACTCAACCCAACCAAAATCATGTGACCGAACTTTAACCTTCAAATACTGGAGATGCTATTTCCTACCAATTATGAATGAAAAATAAAAGATATACAAGTCATAAGATGTAGCTACCATCTAGGTAAGCCAAAAGGGCATTGAAAACTACCAAAAATGTTCACAAAAAAATCCCAGCCTATTTTGTTTTATATCGATAGTCCTTGTCTTACAACTGTAATTGGGACCAAAATTTCCACTGCTGAACAAGACAGTTATGCCTAATTTTATTGCCTTTTTGCCCTGATTAAAAATATCACTACAGTTGGTAAGTGAATCGTACAGTTGCTTCCTCCATTAGTTTTGCTTGTCAGAAGTTGGCTGGGAAGGTCTTAAATGGTGATCAGATGACCCCAGGATGCTGCAACCGCAGCCAACACAGGTAGCCTTGACTTATAACGACAGCTGAGCCCAAAATTTCTGCTAAGCAAGACATTTGTTAAGTGAACGTTGCCCCATTTTACAACCTTTATTGCCACAGTTCTTCAAGTATATAAATTCAATTAATAAATAATAAATAAATAAATAAATAAGTGAATCACTGCTCTTGTTACATTAGTAACACGATCGATAAGTGAATTTGGCTTCCCCATTGACTTTGCTTGTCAGAAGGTCTCAAAAGGTGATCACATGACTCCAGGACACTGCAACTGTCATAAATATGAGTCAGTTGCCAAGTGTCTGAATTTTGATCACATGACCATGGGGATGCTGCAATGGTCGTGTGAAAAACAGTCATAAGTCATTTTTTTCAGTGCTGTTGTAACTTAGGTCATTGTTGTAAGTCAAGAACTACCTGTACATACTGGTTTCCAAGCACCCAAGTTTTGTGACTGTGGGGATGCTACAAAAGTTATAAGTGTGAGGATCAGTCAAAAGTCACTTTTTTCAGTGTTCAGTGTTACATCAAACAACCACTAAACAAATGGGCATGTTGCCTTTAATAAATGATCCCATCAAACCACAGTTGTCAGCTGCAAAAAGCTTCTGTCTTCCCTTTTACCCTCTTCCACTTACCTACAGCCAGGATTGCCTGGCATTTGTCACATTTTTCCTTCATTTTCAGGCAGCCAGCAGAATTGCGACGGATCTCACGGCACACCATCCGGTTGTCATTGTGACCTGGGGTTGCTAACAGAAAGAATGATAGCGGACATCACAACAGACCCCAGTTTTGCCAGCTGCATTAAATCACAAGCCAGCATTGTTAATAAAGCCAAGAATTATTTGAGACCAGAAATCTGGAAGCTGCATCACACCATTCACCTTCAAAAATATACCCTTGGGATACAATTTGGAGTTGACAGCACGAAGACAATCAAAACTCTTCTTGACAGCCTGAGCAGCAAAGCATAGCGGCAACATTAGAGGCACCTTACTTTTCATATTAGAAATTAGAGGGGGCAAATAGGACAAAGAAAAGCAGAGCCCCTTACTAATCACTACCATCAAATTGCCAAATGAGTTTGTCCTATGACAACTGAGCCTACATCTGCTGGTGAACAGTGGCTTACTATGAATATGAACCAAGCAAGTATTTCTCCAATCCTTGGGAATATGCTAGGTACCAAAAACTAGATCTCCCCTTTTTATGCCCAGTAAAGCTTGTTTTCCTTTGTATAACTAGAGTGAGTAGGCAGGCAAATATAGATGTTTAAAAGAGCTCCGGTGGCCAGGCTCTCTCTGCAGCCCAGGATCTCACCTTACCTGTTGGGATTTGATCAAAAGAAAACCCAGGGATTCCTCCTAGACCTGGGTGGTCCCACTCCATGGTTTTCTGAGCTCCATCAAAGAAATGCTGGCTCATCTCATAGAATGGTTGGAAAATCTGGTAGAAACTTTGATGTGGGTGGTAATTGCTGAAGAACTGAGAGAAAGGGCGCACATTCCTGGCAACACGGGAATGGGTAAATGGGATGCGGATGCTGTGGAAGCCATCCCGGAAACCATCGAATGGCCACCGGAAGAAGGGGGAGAATTGCCCATAGGCCTGAGTGCTCTCTTGGAAGAGGTCATCCACACCATCTTCCACTAGACCGTAGCGCTCCTCAAGATCATCCAACCTCCGGCCCTGTTCTTCATCTACATCCATCAAGGAGTCGATACGCTCCCCATTTACCCAGATGGAGAATGGAGAAGAGTGGTTCAGGAACTCTTCCAGCTGAAGGAAAAAGTATGAAAGCTTAAGATCACTCCAGTTGGAAGCCTGCTGGCTATTGTAATTAGAAAATAAACAGTTCACTCTCTAGAAAAGGAGTATGGTAAATATTCATGAGCTAACCAAGAAAGGCATTACCAGAACTGTATGTAAAGCTTCCATATGTCATAAACCCATGCCTTAAGCCCAGAGACACCCATGATTTCACTCTATACATTCATTTCTGGAATCAATTTAAGTTTACTTTTAAATTCTAGATCAGCATTCCTTAAGTTGGTGCCCAGATGTACTGGACAAGTTCTATTATCCCCAAGCAGTACAATTAGTGGGAGTTATGATATAGACCTCAAACAGGATCAGGTTGGAAAAAGCTTAACTCAAATGCTTTAAGAGATCTTTCTTCCTTCCTGTTTCACCCCTGTGCATTCAGTTCAGCACCTGATGATCTGATCTGTAACCCACTTCCAACACAGGAGAATGAAGAATAAAGGTTTCTAGCTACTTCAGAATGTGATTAGGTTCACTTAGGAGAATTTGGAGAGGCAAGAAGATGAGCCTACACTATTATTTGAGAGGGAAACCATTTCTTTTATCTAGAGCAGGGGTGTCAAACTGCTGATCCATAGGGCACGTGTCACGCCAAAACGGTATCCCATAATACTCAGCCATAAGGCTCAGCCCAAATAATAGTTCACCTGTTGCCCCAAACTGCAGTTATCCAGAAGTACAAGGCTAAGCAAGCAACATCACATGGCTCACTCACCTGCCTGCCAACCAGGCCAGCACCGCTATGGCATGTCCGAGTATAGAACTTCATGCAGGTCTGCTTCAGGCATGGCTTGCATTCTTCCCAAAGGGCAAGCATAGTGTCATTGCACACTTCCTGTTCATTCAGTTGTTTCTCCATATCCTTCGCAAGGAGGAGAGCCTCCTGCAGAGGAAACAGGGTTATTAGGACTTTCCTGAAGGGACAACAATAAAACAAGAGGAACTAGAGTTGCAATGGAAGGCAGTGAAAAAGGAAGAAAGACCAAGACATTAAGAGCAGATGGAAGGAACAGGTAACTTCCCTTCAATTTAACCGCTTAGGTGCAAGACTCAAAGGGTTAGGAAAAAAATCCTAATTCCTTGCAGCATTTGCACCCTGCTTTTGGAAACACACTACATAAGAGAAGAGCCAGTAGGCAGCAGAGGGGGATCTTGCATCTACAGGAGAGTATGATGGTGAAAGTAGCAACTGGATGAGCAGCAGACCAATGAGCACAGAGCCAGGAAAAGGATTAGGGAACAACTGCAGCAAATTGATGAGATCCCAGGAGAAACAGCTGGAAGAGGTTGTCTTGTCACAAGCGAACCAGCACCAGTAAAGAAAACCATGGAACAAGGTAGCCCTGACATCCATATACAGCCTGGGTTCACCAATGTGCTTAACAAGGTTGTTTTAAGATTTTATCCATTATTTTAAGGTAACATGCTACACTTGGTTACCTTTTTAATGGTTAGCATACCATGTGAACCTGGCCCATTTTGTTAGTTGATATTTCAATGTAATATACAAACCCAGGAAATGGGTTAATTCAAGTTAAATGTGTCACGATAAGAACAGCCAATGTATGTTTCATAAAATTATTTTTTTAAAAAAAAACCCTTCCTGCTCTTATTTATACTTAATGCACAAATAAAGAGTAAGAAACTACTTGGTGCACATCCTATTAGAGCAGGGGTCTTCAAACTCGGCCCTTTTATGACTCGTGGACTTCAACTCCCAGCATTCCTCAGCCAGGCATGCTGGCTGAGGAATGCTGGGAGTTGAAGTCCACGAGTCATAAAAGGGCCGAGTTTGAAGACCCCTGTATTAGAGGGTGGGGATAGCTGCATAGCCTCCCTCCCACCATTTTTCCTTATAAACATGATGCCGTAAGATGGTTATTGAGTTTTTCCCATATTGGTGCCTGCCAGATAATGCCAGCAACCACAGCTCCAGCTCAAATTGCAATTCTCCTGTGAACAGGAGAAGGCTGAACTAATCATTTCACAGCAATAGTTCTACTACTCCACACTGAAAATGTATCCAAAGCTTGTGAGAGTTGTAAGCTAGTAGGTCATGGAGTAGAACTTGAGAATCTAGGTTAGGCTGGGGAGAGAACTCCTTTGCCCCCTTTTGAATGGCAAAGAAATTTCAGACCAGCTGGAGGAAACAGTCACATCTCAGAAAGCCCTGATACCAACAGACCTCCTTCTTCTTCTTTGTGTCTTCCAAGCTACTCAAGATCTCCTGGTGGTCACTGCTCGTCTGTTCCATCAGTAGCTTCATTTGCCGGACTCCATTGACGGCGTTTTCCAGCTCTCCATCGATGTACCGGCTTCCTTTTTCAGACATTTCTGTGAGAGGAAAAGAAAAAAAATTGCCACATCAGCATCATTCTGATATGCTGTTTCACAGTGCACAATGTTAATAGACAGAAGGAACTTTTCACACCCTGTAAAATAAAATAGAAAGCATTTTACAGAAAGCAAGGATATACCAAGGAAAGTGGTTACTTTACAGCACTTAGTTCCTGAGTGACTGGTCTTTCAAACTTACCTGTAAGATTTAAAGTATGTTATCCAACAATTTACATATGCAACCTGTATGTGATATTCTTATGTTACATTGATATGACAATTAGCAGAATCCATATTAAAATGTAATATACACAAGCCAGAGCCATCCATATCTATAAAGAGGCAGTGATAAGCAATGTTTGATTTGCAAAAACTCAAAATAGGAGAGATCCATATTGATTACTTTTAGCACCATATATCTCTATAATATGTTTACTTCCCTCATCATTGTAGAGATAAAAAAGGTAAAGGTTCCCCCGCACATGCGTGCTAGTCGTTTCCAACTCTAGCGGCCGGTGCTCATCTCCGTTTCAAAGCCGAAGAGCCAGCGCTTGTCCGAGGTCGTCTCCGTGGTCATGTGGCTGGCATGACTAGACGCCAAAGGCGCACGGAACGCTGTTACCTTCCCACCATAGTGGTCCCTATTTGTCTACTTGCATTTTTACGTGCTTTCAAACTGCTAGGTTGGCAGAAGCTGGGACGAGTAACAGGCGCTCACTCTGTTATGCGGCACTCGGGATTCAACACGCCAAACTGCCGACCATCTGATCGACAAGCTCAGCGTCCTAACCCACTGAGCTGCCGCATCCCTACAATTGTAGAGATACATGGTGCTAAAATAATTGATATGGATCTCTCCTATTTTGAGTTTTTGCAAATCAAACATTGCTTATCACTGCCTCTTTATAGATATGGATGGCTCTGGCTTGTGTATATTACATTTTAATATGGATTCTGCTAATTGTCATATCAATGTAACATAAGAATATCACATACAGGTTGCATATGTAAATTGTTGGATAACAATTCCTTCAGATCTTTTGGCATGGCAAGTCCCAGAATCAGCAGCAAGTATGATCAAGAGCTATTGTTCTTCTTTGCCTCACTCCCTTCAGCTCTGCATTGATCAGACAAACACTTGTTACAGTTCATTTCTATTCTGCATTGGTCAGGCTGCACTTGGAATACTGGGTCTAGTTCCAGGCAACTCATTTTAGGAGGGGCTCTGACAAACTGGAGTGCAGCCAAAGGACAACAACAATCAAATTATTAAGTCTGGGAAGATTAAATTTGTGAGGTATGGTTGGAGGTGCTGGATACATTTAAGCAAAACTGTATTGAGATATGATAGGTGTCCGTAAAATATAGTTTCTGCAGCACTGTTTTTCAACCTGGGTCATTTTAACATAACCTTTGCACAATTTTAAGATGTACTTGAACTTCCAGAATTCCCCAACCAGCTATCTCAAAGTTGCCAAGGTTGAGAAACAATGATCTGTAGTATCTTTTATCATGTAGAAGACAGGGAAGAATTCTTCAGATTTGTTCCAGAAGACGAGGCAAGAACAATGAATTGAAAATATGGAAGCAAACTTTGCATGCACATCAGGAAAAAAGAATCCTAACGGTAGATATGTTCAACCATGGAAATGACAACTTCAGGATGTGGTGGATCTCTTTCACTGGTTATTTAAGCAGAACATGAACTGAGCAGAAGACTTCCCACCACCACAACGGTGCTTAGGAAATAAATCATGCTGCATTATTATTATTAAAGAATGTATTACTTCTATTTTTTTAATTGCCCAACAATAAGAAATAAAAGACAAGTGAACAGCCGTCTGCCATCCAAGAACACCGAATGAAACCCAGATCTCCCATACATAGTCCTGGCAGAAAATGCAGCATGAAAAATGAGAAAAAGGAGAACATTTCAAATTAAGAAATGGAAAAGGTTTTTGAGGGATCCTTCAGAGTTGGACAAGAGGAGCAGGACCAGGTTACAAGTGGCATCAGACAGCTTTCTGGTAGAAGCATTAAGCAGTTTCCCAACTAAATGTAGCAGAAGGAGAAAGTAGAAACATGGAAAAAAATAGAAAGTCATAACATGTATTTCCAGTTGCTCATCTGGAAAATGATTAGACTATGTTGATGCATGTTTCTTCTTCCCTTTTTTCTCATTCTTACAGGATACGAGTTACAATGAAAGCATTATTTCTGTGCCTATTTTCTTGAACCCCACTTCAAGGAATACAGAGTCGCTATATCAGTGAGATGACGGCATAGAAATTTAATAAATAAGAAACAAGAACAACTTTCCACAAACACCAGCATTATTTCAATAATTTTAAACCAATCATCTTATAAAGAGAGAGGCCCACAAATGCCAAATAATTAAGCAGGGATTTGTTTATGGATTTTCCAAAAGGTTGATAATCCACATCAGCCTTCCTCAACCTGGTACTGTCAGACTACGACTTCTATCATCCCAGCAAAGGCCATGGAAGATGGACTGTTACATAAGAAATACATGATAATTTTTTAAAAAAGTTCTAGACTTTTATTTCCCACAAGATAGCAGTATTTAAACACTGAGCTCAATTAGGGACTGCCACAAAGAAGGGGGAGTCAAGCTATTCTCCAAAGCACCTGAAGGCAAGAAAAGAAGCAACGGATGGAAACTAATGAAGGAGAGAAGCAACCTGGAACTAAGGAGAAATTTCCTGACAGAACAATTAATCAGGGGAACGACTTGCCTCCAGAAGTTGTAAATGCTCCAACACAGGAAGATTTTAAGAAGAGACTGGACAGCCATTTGTCTGAAATGGTATAAGGTTTCCTGCCTGAGCAGGGGGTTGGACTAGAAGACCTCCAAGGTCCCTTCCAACTCTGTTATTCTGTTATTCTCTCCTAGGTCACAGGTATAGTCCTTGACTTATGACCACAATTGAGCCTAAAATTTCTGTTGCTAAGTGTGACGTTTGTTGTGAATTTTACCCCATTTTATGACTTTTCTTGCCACAGTTGTTAAGTGAATCATTGCAGTTGTTAAGTTAGTAATACAGTTGAATCTGGCTTCCCCACTGATTTTATTTGTCTAAAGGTCACAAAAGGTGATCACATGAACCCAGGACGCTGCAACCATCATAAATATGAGTCAGTTGCCAACCATCTGAATGCTGATCACATGACCATGGGGATGCTGCAAAGGTTGTGTGAGAAATTGTCATAAGTCACTTTTTCAGTGCCGTTGTAACTTTGAATGGTCACTAAGTGAACTGCATAAGTCGAGGACCTGTATATTTAAAGATGTAGAAAAATTAGTGTTTTGTCCAAAATTCATCAAACCCACCCACCCTTTATATTTCGTTTAGCACCTCCCATTCAAAGTGCTGGGATTTTTAACATTTTTGTCTACAGTAAACATTGGCATGATCTGCAGTAAGGAAGTGGATGTGAAACAGAAGCATGCAAGCCAGTTTTTCTCCCCTACACACACACACACACACACACACACACACACACACACACCGCTCCATTTTTGCATGGAGCAGAAGTGAGAAAATCTGTTCCTCCAGGATACACAACTCAGGGCAGGATTATGACTGTTGTTCCTGTTTTGGCATTGCAAGGTTGTCCAAAGTGAATCCCACAGCAAATCATCTTCAAATTGTTTTAAGGGACTGGGCAGGGGCGTGGGGGGAGAGTGCTGATATGAAGTGCCCGCAGAAGAGAATATCAGAACATTTAACAGAGTAAGTCAGAGACAGAATAGGCCTTTCTACTCAAGTTTATGTCTTGTCCCCATTACACATATCTCCCTTCAGATTTGCAAGACATTGGCAGCATATAAATTTAATAATTAGTATTATTCAACTGTAGCCAGTACATAGCTCCCAATTTCGGAGAACGTGGCCTTAAATATAGACATAAAATTGCTACTACCTTGGCTGCAGCCATAGCCAGCATTGCTTTTTTCTTATAATTCAACATAATGCATATTACTTTAAAAAAAAACCATTCAAGTTTATTAAGTCAAAGCCACTTCTGCTTCTTCCATCTGCTTCTCCTAACAATCCTTGGATCTTTCCAAAAGGTATTATATAAGCATTTCCTTGCCTCCCTTTGGGGAAATAGATTTGACTGCAAGCTCTTGCATAATTTGGCAATGCATTCAAAACAAATGACAAGGCAGCTTTAATTTTGTCCAAACTAGCCACAAACTGCTGTGAGTCACGCTTCTGGGAAGTGACTTCATGACCCAAATGGCTGGTTCTGAAATAGTGTCTTTATAAGCACTGCCAGCAATTCTTCTCTTTCTGCCAGTGTAGGCCTCCTCTGGTTCACAAGACAACATTTTGGCATCTTTTGCAGATGCAGAAATCATGCAGAGTGAACAAAAACCTGGTCCAGCACATCCACTAATTCACCCCCACCCGGGTTTCTCAAAAAAACCCATAACTGGCTGCAGTTCAAATCCACAAATTCTTTGCCAACCAAGGGAAAAAAGCCATCATTTCTAATTAACAGGCATGTACTCACTCTGAAGCTCATTAGGAGGAACAAGGCAATGGCCCCCTTGCGAAGAAACCAAGATTCCCAACAATGAGAGCAACAGAGTGGGAATCATCTTCTCAATAGAAGGAAATACAGGTTCCTGCAAAAAGAAAAACGAAGGAAAATAAAACAGGAGTGCCATATTACCGGTAAGTCTACTAAATAATAGAGACCAGACAATATATCTCATTGATTTTTCTTGCAATAGTAGGAACTTGAAATTGAAATCCTGTATTTCTTCTGGGGAAATTAAAATTAAAAGCTATATAGCATACATAATATATATAGGATGTTTTATTTGCAATGCTGAGACTTTGGAGCTCCTTGCCAACACAGCTTCTTGTTAATCATAATCAGAGAAGTGCTAGCAACTTCTCATTCCAATGATTGGCTAGAACAGCTTGCAGAACCTTAGATCTTCCCAAAGTTTCAACCCTATTAGCCACACTGGATGAAACTATCAAGAACTCAGCAACATATTTTGGACCACAAAATCCATACCCCTTCTGGAGAAGTGTTTTAAATTAAAGAGCATCTGCTGGTTTCAGTTTGCAACTCTGCCAGAAGGCCTGTTTGAATGTCATTTTGTAATTCAACTTGCTCTTTGAGAATGATGTCCAATGTATTGAATAGGATTAGTAGTTTTTTTTAATCATTTTATTTTTTGCTTTGAATTCTTAGCAAATAATGGAGCAGAAATCAATAAATGCATGGTGTATTGACTGAGACAATGTTGTTTTTTTACTACTTCATGGGTAAGAACGAAGGCCAGAACAGAAAGACTTGCTCCATACCCAATACTTCTGTAATTCTTTAGTTTCCAGCATCAAAGCCAATTTAATATATTTCTGTTCCCCAGGCTTCTGGCTGACAAGGCAGTCCCTAAAATGAACTGACTACAAGCTCAGGCAAGCCAACAGGCAATACAGTGACCCTTTTGGATCAGGATAAACCTATCTTCAGAGTAACAGGTTAATGTCAGCATAGACATAATCCAGTAAAATGAAGGTCTCAGGCTATGGATTGTAATCCCCTGGGAGATTCACAAATAAATTTGAGACTTTGACATTTATTCTGTCTGCCTGGCAGTGGGTAGCCTTTCCTGCTTGACCAGCCTATGCACAGGATCCAAACACTATGCTCCCTTCTAACAGTCTTTGTCCTCTATGCAATGACTGCAAATTTCTCCCAAGAACCACCCAACTGGCCCAGCCTGGATTAAGGCATTCTTGGAAAGTGTCACATTCCATCTCTTCCAAAATGCTTCTTGAAGGTCCAGCATGTTGGGTCCCAGCACAGAGTCTGTGTTTTGTTCCAGGGAGTCCAAATACTGTAATTCTTCTGTTCTTTGAAGAAGACACCTCACAGTGGGAAACTGGTGCTCTTAGACTGCCTGTTACAAACACTGTAGGAACCAGGGTGATGTCCCCTAGCAAGAAATCCAGAAGTAGTTCACTTTGGAAGAGGGGAAAACAAAGTGATGCACCTCCATCTGATGAGCATTGCCTGCTTTACTTAAAATGATTATAATCACAATTTCTTGGTTTAACTATATCCTGAAACCTGATGAAATTATGCGGTATTCATAATTCCATGCTGCTGAGGCTGCTGAGAAGTGTTTTGGGGAAGTAGAATACAGAATTCATTTGAGCTCTTCTCTGCAACCATCTGGAGACTATAATCCAATGTGGTTTCTCATCCCATGACTGACTTCACAGCCTGCTTAGCCAAGGTATTAATGCATTTTCTGGGCATATATGCTGGGCATATATTCTGGGCATACACTATATGCTGAATCATTACCTAACCACACGGTTTGAGTTCACCCAATATGTTATGCCATGCAGGGAAAAAAACAAAGTTAAATGTAACCAAACTTTGAAGTTATGTGCATTCAGCCAGTCTTGTACATCTCTACCTTGGTCAAAAGGGGTATAGGGCACAGCCATTCAGTTTTTAATGTGTATAGGGGGGGGGGGAGATTATTGTTAATGACCATCTCTAATGGTCTGCATCTTCTTGCATTTTCCACAGCTACCATTAAATCTCATGGGATACATAATAAGAAAATTCCTCCCACAGAAACCTTTCAGATTTGGAAGTATAGGCAAACGGGAGAGGCTGCAGATTGATGGAAAAATATGAAAGAGAAAAACAACTGCACCCAGAGAGGAGCATTCTCTGCCACCCTGAACAAGAGGCAGCTCAAAGACACCACTGAGAAAAAAAAATCAAGAGTTTTTTTTCAAGTACCAGTAGAAGAAATTATCTGTAGCTCAAGGCTGAACTGTCGTGTTCTTGGAACTTTCAGACCTTGTTGGTTTGGTCGCAGATGTTTGTTACCCAACCAGGCAAAACATCTGCAAACAGCCAAGATCAGAGAGCACTATGGCAGAAAAACAAAAAACACATTTGCAGATGAAGAAAAATAATCCTGAGAAATTGTTAAGCAGACTGCTGTATGATACTGCCTAAGTCTAAGACGAGAGAGCCTGTGAAAAGCAAATCAACTACCAACTTGCCAAGATTCACAAAGACACAGAGAGAACAATGCACACTTTGACTCATCCCAATGCTTGTTCTCCCAGATGGACACGACACACACAGCAAAGGATAAGAAATCTGGCCAGCCTTCCCAACTTTAATAGCCGGCTAGATTCCCCAGACAAGAGGAGCAAATTGTCCCAATATCTGCTTTCCAGATAATTCCTCTATTGTGCCCAGCTAAGGAAAAGTTGCATAAGAGCTACCACTTGTATTCAAAGCTAGCTAGAGGACAGACAGCTCTCATAGAGAACTGCAAAGGGTGGGCCGTGGTGGTGGGAGGTCACCAAAGCTGGCTCTGTGGCCTCAATTTTTCATGGAGAAGCGAAGGAAGAGGAGGCCCAGTAAAGCACCCACCGTTTTTTATGTCTCCAAGCAAGGCAGGCAAACAATCCTCAGCAGAACAGAAATAACAGAGAGGGTTTTTTTTCCCCTCCTCAGATCCCTTTCTTTAAAAACCTACAAGCTCATTAATGTTAATTGGACACATCTGGTAACAACTCACCCAATATTAGTGATAGTTTGCATGGGTTGAAGAGAGGGAGGAGACTGCCTTGTTTTGGGAGACATAGCATGTTCTGCTATTATATAAAATTAAATTAAATAATTAGTAGTGGTAAAGGCTTTCCATTAATTTCTGAGTATCAGAACCAAAATATGGAATGCAGTGAGTATGAAGTACAGGTAGTCCTCAAGTTACGACCGCAAGTGAGCTCCAAATTTCTGTTGCTAAGCAAGACAGCTATTAGGTAAATTTTGCTCCATTTTATAACCTTTCTTGCCACAGTTAAGTGAATCACTTCAGCTGCTAAATTAGTAACATGGTTATTAAGTTAATATGGCTTCCCCATTGACTTTGCTTGTTAGAAGGTCACAGAAGGTGATCATATGATGAGATACTGCAACTGTCATAGTTGCAAACATCCAGGTTTGGATCATGTGAGTACAGGGATGCAGGAAGGGTTGTAAGTGAAAAAACAGTCATAAATCACTGTTTTTAGTGCCTTGTAACTTTAAATGGTCACTAAATGAATGGTTCTAAGTCAAGAACTACCTCTCCTCTTTGTTTTGATCTTCACTGGGGTTATTTTGATAATTAAACTAGGTTTGTTACACAGAAATTAACTGTAGGCCTGGTTTTTAGATAACATCCTTTTTTTAAAATCATCCATGCAGGTTCAAACTAGTAGCACCCTAACAAACCACAACCACATGCACCTTCCCCACAAAGCAGGTGATGCCTCTTCTGCAGTTCAAATAAATGACCTTTTTAAAAAGAATTTAGGAATACCATTATTCCTAACATCTGCTTTTATTTTGCATCTACATCTCTTCTTTCTCCCTCATAACTTTGAAGACTTATTTCTGAGTTGATATTGTACTGACATAGTTGTACATTAGAAAATATAAATCTTTACCCTGCCCTCCCCACTCCCATGACAGAGAATTGGTGAGGGAGAGTTTGACCTTGCTAGTATTCAACTCCCTTTAAAATGATAGGTTACAATAACTTTAAAAAAAAAGTAAAACAGCTATTTTTAAAAGGGTGCAATGGGTTGCTTATCAACAGGGACTTCATAAAAGCTATGGAGTCTATTCCAACAGAAGAATAATTTTTTCTGGCCAAATTTCCTACAGCACTTGCACCCTTCAAAGCTGCTACTTAAGGGGGAAAGAGTGTGCTTTAATCCTTTGAATAAATTAATTCCTGTTGTGAAAGATCTGGCCAAGTCCTTGGCTACACAGAGCTTAGTGGCGTGGGAAACGAGCAGCAGCAAACAGGACCTTGATCGTGCTGCCAAGGGGAACAGCCACCACTCAGTGAAAGACACCACAGTGGCTTTGTCCGCAGAAGGAGCCTGAGATATGTGGTTAAAGGCTCTCAAGTAGCAGGGTCAAGGCATCTGTTATGCATACAGAAGGTCCCAAGTTCAGTCACTGAATTTAATCTAAAATGATCAGTTAAGATTTCTCTGCCTGACATTCTAGAGCGCTGTGAACCGTCAGCATAGACAATGCTGGTTGACATGAACCAAGGGACTGACCTAGTTGGTTGGTTAGCTTTGCAGACAAGTTTCTCACCGCACAAAACATCTAGCAATATTTGAGAGAAGGCACAAGAGATGGCAGTCATTTCTAAGAATTTTGCATCAGGTGAACCTTTTCCCATGATTCTAGTACTCATTTGCACAAAGGGTCTGGATGGCATTTAGAGAGATTTGGGGGTTGACTGCAGATATTAAATTATATTAATTTAATATTAAGATATTAAAAACACACACACAGTGGAGAATTAATGGAAATTAACCGGTTGTATTAAGAGGGCTGCTGTTGCACCACTTGGATTTCAAGGTAAAGCCCTGCTTCAAAATATGTGTAGGGCAACTCCTTAAAATAGTTGCTATTTTCCTGGCTTCAAGGATGCTGGGGGCTGGAGTGGATAAAAGAAAGAGAATAATTTAAAGAGATGCGTACATGGGGGTGGGTACATACATACTTAGGTAGTACTGAGATACTTTGTAAAGGAGGAGGAAAACTGGTTGTTGCCTAATTTAAATATCACTCCTGATTAGGTGAAAAAGAATTTTTTTTCTTTCAGGTCCTGCAAAGGATACAGGGGCAAGATCATTGTTTGACTGTCTGCCCTACAGCTGGCTTTGACCCTGGGAATCTTTATCAGAAGAACAACAACAAAGATAAATACTAATTCTATGAGTAAAGCCAGAACCACTGCACATCAATAATAGGATGCCTAATAGGGAAGTTATAAGAACAGATGTTTTTAGCCCTTTCAGAAAAATAACCTCCTGCCATCCTTTTCACTTCCTTTTCTTTCCTGATCACTTAAGCCAGGGGTCTTCAAACTTGGCCCTTTTATGACTTGTGGACTTCAACTCCCAGAATTCCTCAGCCAGGCACACTGGCTGAGGAATTCTGGGAGTTGAAGTCCACAAGTCATAAAAGGGCCAAGTTTGAAGACTCCTGACTTAAGCCATCATCTGACTAAACAGAAGCTAAAGGCACAGCGAAAAGATTGTGGAAACCAATAAAGCTGGAAATTGGCCTTCAGCCTAGACAAGAAAACAAACATGCAGGAAAATACTGGCACAAGATAAGTTTCTCTGGAGATAAGGTGCCAGACAGAGGAGATTGAAATGGGCCCATGGGTGTGAAAAGCATCAATAATTCCTGCCTTGAGAAATGGTCACATCCTCCCCCTTTACAGACACTGTATTCTGCAATGCCCATCTTGGCCAAATCATACACTGAGCCAGTTTTTAATGTGGCTTGCTTGGCTTAGCATATGAATACAGCCATTGTGAATTGTAAAGCATGGCTTATGTGACAGTATTATGTGAATAAAATTGAAAACAAACAATCCAGCCGCATTCACACTCATGACGAAAATTACATTTTTTACATCAAGACACAAATTTATGCAAGAGTGTCATTGATGTTATCCTCCCCATGGATGTCCATGTACCTGACCCCGCTATTTCTCCACTCATCAGGATTTTGACTGGAGAGATCCAAACTAGGTTTTAGTTCTGGATCTCTGTTTTTTTTATTTTTAAACAAGACATATGTGGCCCTCCTCTATAATTTTTTTTTAAAAAAATCAATTCAACCTTGAAAAACTACCCTTTAATCTGAAAGCCCTCTTAGACAAGCTGTCAAGCTACAGTTGGTTCAGGATGAAACAAAATGCTTTCTGCATATACTCAGAGGTATTCTTTAAATTTTGCAGAGCTGATTCTTGACTCAGGTTAAGACCTATTTTCTCTACATCACAAATCTCTGTTCCTATGTAACTTCTGCTGCTGTGCCAGCTGACGTGGCAAGAAAAGTATGACACCAGTATTCCTACAAGCTGTTTTCTTTTTAGTAAAAACATAATTGGGTGCCAAATCCTAGACCTGAGTGGTAACCAGGCATTATAGAAATCTGTCAATGCCCAATAAAACTGAGGGCAACAAGCAAGCATGCAAGCAGATTTTTACATATAACATGCTTATAACATGTCAGTATTCTGAACATTTGTGACTGAAAAGTAGACAAAATCTAGTCTCATGAATAGAAAGACAACCGTGAATGTTACAGTTTCTGCAAACATAAAATAATTAGCAAACTCAAAATTGAGACCATTTGCTCAGATCCAAAGGCAGCCTCTTTCCAGGTGTATATTTGTATGAGTCAGTAAATACAGCAATCATCTCACATTCTGTCATGTTCCCGGGATAATGTTCAACATTATTTGCCTCTTGTTTTTTTAAAATATTCTAGCACACTTATCTGATTTCATCCTATTTCAGAACAAAAACAAAGGTAATTATTATAGAACAGGCAGTTCCAGCCCCATCATTTACATTTAAGGAACAACTTGCCCCAGGAGCTAAAAATCTGGAAGATTTTTTCCAGTGTCTGAGGGATAAACTTCAAAAGCTGCTCATGAATAACTGGGGCAGAAAGGGGGGAGGGGGGAACAGCCTGCAAAGCTTATGAGCCTGCCAAATCCAGCAAATCAGGTGATGTTGGGGATCTGCCAGGTTTTCAAAACTCTATGCTTTCCAGTCCCCAAGTGGCAGAAAAAAATAGATCCTTTAAGATCCTGGGAAATGGTTTCTGGTTACAATTAATTCCCAATTAATGTAGCATTAATTCCCAATATTTTCAGGTCTAATATTTTTTTTAAAAAAACTAGCATGCACTGCTATAAGCAAAAAGAGGGTTGAGGTATGGGTGGGAGAAATCTCCTGTCTATTGACTTGGATGCTGCTTCAGTAGAAAAACTGACCAAGATAGAACATGCGGAAAAAGAAAATGACAATAGTTCAGGAACAGCTCAGCAGAGCAAAAAGCAAATGGACAGTGATTAACTCTTTGACTTTGGCTGGGTCTGAGCATGACCATGCAAATTTTATCACAGCTCCATTTCCCCAGCATCCAATGTTAGACTTCGAGGTAGAAGGATGTTGTTTTGTACTCATATAAGCACCACACTCACAAGAAGCAATAAATCAATACAGTAGCAGAAGGACTACAAAACCACCATTAAGGCTTACATTAACAGCGAGTGGGGCACAGCAGCAGACCTCTCCTTCTCTAAGCTAAATTGTTTGCAATCTCCAGGAGCATCACCCCTCAGTTTTAAAATGCACACATTGGACATTTCCTTTCCTCATGCAGGCTGATAGCTTTGCTTGGTTGCTCTTAATACCACACTTCGCATCTTTCTTGTGCAATACGATACACCCATTGTTTAAAGCAACATGAATTGAAAGGCGCCAAGACCCAAGAGAGCTGGGCTTTCACTATTAGGCAATATTTCCCATCCCATCCCATCGTCTGTTGTATGCTACCTAGAGTCCCATTGGTTGAGTGGGTGGCCAGATATATATTTGAAATAAAGGAAATAAAAAGTGTGCCCCACTCATTGAGGCTAAGCATCAAATGCCCTACAACTTACCAAGAAACACCCCCCTCACATGCACTGAACTAAATTTCAATAGGAATGAAGTTACAGCCACTGCTGCCAAGCCTGAATTTCCACCCTGTCCTACAGCTAAGTGGCATCACCTTGCCTTTCAAACCTCCGATATCTAAGGGAAGCGGGGGGGGGGGGATTTACTTTCCCAAACTGGATCCTCTCGCCCATCTTGGCATTTAGCAATTTCAACCAGGCGGTGGGCAGTTTCCCCTAAACGATGGGACGGGAAGTCCTACCGCTCCTGCAGCCGGTGCGATGGTACCTACTCAGCTTGGCCAAGCTCCCCACCCACGACCCCGGCGTTCAGATGACGTCCAGCTCCCCACCTTGACTCTGCCGCAGTTCGCCCCGGACAGGCTATGGCGCGCTGGCCGGCCGAGGTCTTATATAGGCCACCGGCCCCTCCCACCGGTCCTGAGCTCATCCCCGGCGGACATCATCCCACTCCCACCTCCGCGTCCCCTCCCCGCCACCATACCGGGAAACCCGTCGCGAAGGCGAGAGGCGGAGCGGGAACGAAGCAGCCCGCGGGTCTGCGCTGCAGAAAAGCCGCGATTGCTTTCGGCGCACGGTGTCTTGCTTAGCGAATTGCTTAGCCCCGGGCCTGGCAATTCCCCGGTTGGCAAAGCAGGTCAAGCTGCCTGCTGCAGGTCTTTCCTTGCTTTTAACGAAGGCACGTGGCAGGTGATCCGCTGAGGCACCTGGATCAGAATCTTGAAGCAGAACTGATCGACTATGCAGCCGTGGATAATAAACACGGGCGACTACCAGCACTGCAATCGCGCGGTCAGGCCTTTCCCCAACCCAGGGGTAGGCAACCTTGGCTCTTTTATGACTCATGGACTTCAACTCCCAGAATTCCTGAGCCAGCCATGCTGAGGGGAAAGGGAGAGGTTTCCAAGCTGAGCCATGCTGGCTTAGGAATTCTGGGAGTTGAAGTCTACAAGTCATAAAAGAGCCAAGGTGGCCTACCCCTGGCCTAGGCCTAGGCCGCTTTATGACTTGTGGACTTCCAACTCCCAGAATTCCTGAGCCAGCCATGCTGAGGGGAAAGGGAGAGTTTCCAAGCTGAGCCATGGCTGGCTCAGGAATTCTGGGAGTTGAAGTCCATGAGTCATAAAAGAGCTGAGGTTGCCTACCCCTGCCCCAACCAGAGCCTGGTTTCCCAGGCATGTAAGAAAAAGGGGGGTGGCCTGTGGTTGGTGGTTTTGCAGAGGGAAAGCAGTGGCTAGGACGGGTAGGCAACCTCGGCTCTTTTATGACTCGTGGACTTCAACTCCCAGAATTCCTGAGCCGGCTCGGGAATTCTGGGAGTTGAAGTCCACGAGTCATAAAAGAGCCGAGGTTGCCTACCCCTGTCCTAGGAGGACAAAGCATCTACCCTGCTTACCAGTTCTGCCTTGGACACCCCCAGACACTTATTTACAAAAGCCAGCAGATGAAATCTTGAGAAGGGTTTGCTTGCTAGTAAGTCATTTCACCTTTGGCTCTTTAAAAATGAAACTATTGGGTGGCATCAAAGTGTGCTGATGTGGTGCAAAAGCTGCATGGAATCCTGTCCGTATGGGTGGGCACGCAGGATTAACTCAGTCCCAAAAAAATACCCCAACTTTTGCAGAATCAACAAAAGACACTATGTTACTTGTTGATTCAGCACTAAAAATTGCTACAGAAGGAACCTGGAAGTTGAGTCATGATAACTGGATTTTTCTTTTTTGGTTTGAAGCGCTTTGCTGCTTATCCAAGTAGCTTCTTCAGTCTGAGAAGGAAATGACATCTATCCATTATGATTGCCAGAATGACACCAAGATTGGCATGCAACATTTTTAAGGAGGGGGAAAGGAAAAAAAACTCTGTACGGTTGTGATGTCTTGCCAAATCACCAAATCCGTTTGCCCTCAGAGGGTATGTGTGTTGGTATGAGCTCACTGTGCTGCCACCACGTGGCTGTTTTGGGGAAATTATAATATGCTATATCTTATCTGGGTAGCCAACTCCTCCTTCCCCATGACATATTTCCTCCTTCTCTTGATCATGTGCCTTACACCCCTCCCCTTTTTGGGATGGACTTCCTCCTTCTTGCTCCCTGGGGACTCTCCTCCTCCATAACCGGCAGATATATGTGCTCCTCCATGTCCAGCAGACACACGTGCAGACACTGTGAGTCAATATTGTCTTTTGACCCTTGAATTACCGTCCATAAATCATCTGTCTTCACCTTGTCTGCTGTAATCTCATCTGCATGCAAATAAAGGTATTTCTGGATGATCAAGGTATTTCATGAGTTCTGCTATCTGGAAAAGAGCTGTTAACAGTGATAACACATGCTTATACAGATCAGCACAGGGGTCTTAACAAGGGGATCAATCACAATACAGCAGTTTGATCCAGAATACTCACACATAGGGAACTTCAAATCAATGTTGACTCATGATGATTGCCTGAACTAATCAAAAGTAGAACTCACAGTCTTGCATTTTTCTTGCTGCGCTGCAGAGTTTAGGAGTTAACATATCATGTGGCACCTTTCTAAATAGCCCTAAGAAGCTAGCTACAAACACATCTCTGAGTGCTCTCTGGAGTCAATGGAAATCACAATTTGATGTGGGAAGTTAGTTAATCCAAAGAAACGGTCTTGTATATTGACTGTTCTTATGTAAAGTTTTGAACCATAAAAATGGAGGCTCCTAAATCAGAACATAAGATTCCTCCTAGATCTGGTGAACAGCCTGTCTAATCCAATATTCGTTGCAACACCATGGCCAGCTGGATGCATTCAGAAGCTTACAAACATGGAGCAGGTATTCAAGGGATGCGTAATGGTCCTTGAGAAACAGGAAGAGGAGCAGTCTAGGCAATGGTCAGATATCAAAGCATTAATTGGCTAGATTCCTTATCTCCACCTCCATACATTCTGTCTACAGCTGGGTCAGTTGAACAAAAATGTTACACGATTCAAAAGACAGTCCCAGAACTAAGAAACTGCTGGAACAGAGTGTTCTAGTTAAAGTATCTTGGACATTGCTGTCTGCAGATTTAGCTGAATGAAATACACAATCTTTAATCTAATGGAGAGGCTATCTCAGAAAATGAATAGTAGTCTGTTTGATATTGATGATGTGCCATCAACTTAGTGTCAATTCTTAGTAATTACATAGATAATATCTGGGATCTGGTCCAAATCAGGTCCTTCAGGTTGTCTACTGCTGTAATTGGGACCTTCCATCTACTTGCTGGTTGTCTGTCTTCTTTTTGCTTCTATCTTTCCTAGTATATTAGATTTCTCGTGGGAGAAGTCTTCATGTCAAAAATATCATAATTTGAGCCTGGTCATTTGTGCTTTGAGTGAGAACTGGATTTATTTGTATTCAACACCAACATACTAATGTATCCGGACAGTAGTTTTTGTATTCTTCTTTAAAGTTCAACTTTTGCTTCCATAAAGTGTTACAGGGAAACTATTGCCTGCAAATTCTGATCATTGTAGGTATAAACATTTTACTGCCAAACTCTGTTATTAAAAAAAAAGGATAGAGCACAGACATACACATACACCCAAAACATTAAAATGACATCTGTGACCATATGCAACGGTTAATTTGCATGGCATCCTTTTTGACATGCAGAGGTTTTTTTTCTGACCCTGATCCCCTGATGCCACTAGTTTTAGATTAAATGCAAATTAAAGAGAAAATATATAGAAGTTTTCCTGAAAGAGACCTAACAAAGATACATCTTTTAAAGGTGTCAGGATAATCCAATTAACAAAAGACTTTCAGTAGACATGGAATGCTTCAAAAATCTATGGATAACACAAAACAAACTAGAATATCTAATACTCTAAATAACGGACATTCAGAATGATTTTGTTAGGTAACAAAGAGGCTAAAAATAAAATAATGAAACTTAATAAAAGTAAAGTACAGAGTGCTTACTTAGAAAAAAGAATCAAAGGCATCGCTGTAAGAGGAGATGCTTGCCTTGATAGCAAAATATGTGAAAGGGATCTGGCAACTGTGATTGATCACAAGCTGACTATAAGACAGCAGCATGACATAACTGCAAAATAGGCATTTTCAATTTTAGACAGTATCATTACAATTTCCAAATTATAGGAAGTGATTTCCGGTCTATTTTGTACTGATTGGAGCCTGTTGTGAGTACTAGTATCAATTTGTCTTAAAAAAACAAACAATGTGGAAAAGGTTCAAAGAAGAACAATAAGGATGATTGTAAGAATTCTCACCCATCAATCTGGACTGCCCTGCTCTGCTCTGTTCTATCTTTTGATTGTTTTTGTAACTTCTAGTCTTTTTATTAGCGTAAGAAATCACTTTTGTAATAATCAGGGAATTGGAAATAAATTCTAGAGTGATACTATAAGGGGAAATGTTTCTGTTTACCTCTGACAAGAGAACAATGTATGGCAAATATGAAAGGATTCTTCAAGTACCTCAATATACATCAGATAGAAAGCTTTACCTCACCTCAGAGGCCAGGTCACTGTGAAGTATTAGAAAATATTGAGTAGTTGACAGTTGGAACCAATTATTAAGGAAGTTCTGTTCTTGATGGTATTCCTTGCCTCTACAATCATAGATGACATCCTGTCAACCTTTAGAGATAGCCCAGACAAGAAATATCTACCCTGAATACTAATATTACCTTTATAGTAAGGTTACATTAAGAGAATCTGTTAAATCTAGAAGTACATGTCTATTACCTCATTTTCGCAGTACAAGAACCTAGGGGTGGTCCTTTCTGAGACCCAAGTTGCTTCTGCAGACTCATCTGTCTCTTACTATATATACCTTACCAACTTCCCTCCGCCCAGTGCGCTCCCACAGAGAGGGCCTCCTCAGGGTGCCACCGGTCAGAGAATGCCGTCTGGCAGCCCCCAGGGGGAGGTCCTTCTCTGTGGGTGCGCCGGATTTGTGGAACCGTTTACCGGTTGAGCTTCGGACGGCGCCCGACCTTCGCTCCTTCCGACGGGATCTTAAGACCTACTTGTTCGAACAAGCCGGCCTGGCCTGATGGGTTTTGGGTTTTATTACTTCTTTTAACGTATTTTAACTTATTGTTTTAAGGTATTGGGCACTTTGTTTAATCTTTTCTTAATTTTTGTACTCTTGTACTAGTATTTATTGCCCTGTTCACCGCCCTGAGTCCTTCAGGAGAAGGGCGGTATACAAATATTATTATTATTATTATTATTATTATTATTATTATTATTATTATTATTATTATTATTATTATTATTATTATTATTATTATTATTATTATTATTATTATTATTATTAGCACTACCCCTAAATATAATAGCAAGAAGTGAAATCTCTACACTAATCTGGAAGAGGATAAGGAAGTGGGTACAGCTGTAAAAAAGAACGAGAAAAGAAATATGTGGGAGTCTGTTTCAGAAAGTGAGACCTCAGTGTTAAGCAAAATAAACTTCAGGCAAGTCAGAAAAGATCCAGTCAAATTACTAATCTAATGAAAAATGCTAAATCAGCATGAGACACATTTAACCCACTCATCTCCTAGTTTGCAGAAGTCCCATCTTACCAGATGTGTTAAGATGTAAGTTTCCAGAACTTGACGTTAAGTTACAAGATAGAAGCAGATAATATATAAGATGTAGTAAGATTTGGATTTAAATAAATAATGTTGTTACTCAGTCTATGTTAGTCTTACAAGTAATCCAGACAGGAAGTACACCCAGATGAACTAATTCTAACTTACTGTATGGTTGCATTAAAAGAATCTTGCAAATCTGGAAGTATATTTCTTTCCCCTTTACACCCAAAGAAATTAGGGAGGGTCCCTTTTAAGATGTTTGCCAGGCCGACATTCCTGCTATAGATCAAGATGCCTCTTATCCCACAATTCCCCTGGCTGCCATTCTTCCATTTCCCAAGATCATTCCCACATATCATTACAATACCTAATCTGAAAAAGAGATGAAGGAAGGACCACTAAGTAAGCAGGAAGAGGCTATTAAAACTATCTAATTGCCATCTATCTATCTATCTATCTATCTATCTATCTATCTATCTATCTATCTATCTATCTACCCAGAAATAAAATAAACAAAAAGACAAAAGCATATTACAATACATATAGAAGACATATTATCTGTTGAACACATCATTAAGCCTTGATCACACAGAGACTAATATTGAGCTATCTTTCCATTACATCAGTAAAGAGCCAATTTATAAGCAGATAACAAATACGTATCCATTCAGTACCATAAATCTGTGATAGCACTATCTTTCCACTGTAAAAGAGTAATGTACCTCATACTTGAGGTAACTAGAATTCTTTATATAATGATTTCAACTATTTGGTATATTACATTCTCTTATTTAAATCACATTGTTGTTCCTAAAACATATGTACGTATCTCTTTCATCAATGTATAATTTCAGTATAGTAAGGTTGCCAGCAAACTCTTTTGTAAATGTTGCTTGAGGTGTCCAATAAATATGAAAAAAATATGTTGAATTATTCTCATTTTAAGATGATAAAAACACACGTATTCTGTAACACTCTTAGCAATAGCACTTAGACTTCATAGTGCTTTACAGCCTTCTTAGCTACATGTGTTAATATGTGGTATTCCAACTCTTATTCCAACATTCTTATAAATAATTTTTATCTCAAAAATACTCTTATTTTTGGGGGAAAATACCAATATGCTTGAAAGAACACATTTCAGTGATGATAACAACTCAGGAGTTTTAGATGCTGTAATGCATCTGAACCAATCTATGAAATCAAAATATGTTTTAGTAAAGAATTGGTCTTTAATATTTTATTAAAATGCAAGTTTCAAACTGGGAGTAACCCAAAACAAATATTTATCATATGAATAAAAATCTAAATTTTATTTTGATCCTGATCTTCCAAATACGCCATGCAGCTTAATAATAAATATACAGTGGAATCCTGGCTAAAAAAGGAAAGAAGTCATATTGTTGAAGGAGTCACATATTTATAATGATCAATTTGTTTTAATCGCTTTTATTGAAAATGTATGTCAAACGATAACGCTGAAAATCAAGAAAATTATCCCACCATCACCGTCATTACATGGTAAGGTTAATTTAAAGAAAATCTAAGGGGTTTGCCCTTTTTTGCATTAAAAGCTTTGAACCTATTAATCTGTTCAAAATAGTTAAAAAGAAATTATTCTGGATATTATAACAATCCTGAAATAATAATCCAATTTTACAATGTTTATCCTTCCCCGTATATTCGTTACAATTTTAATGCTTTACCTCAATATTCATCTGAGATTTAAAAAAAGTTTTAAATATTTCTTCTATAGATAAAGTTGAATTATCCCAAGATATATAAAAGAATTTAAATATCAAGTGAAGCACCATTTTTTACCTTTCTTTTCTAGCTATACTGTATTTGGTCAAAAAGCAGTTTGATGAAATGGTTAAGATATCAGGCTAGAAACCAGGAGACCATGAGTTTTAGTCCTGCCTTAGGTCTGAAGCCAATTTTGTAATCTTGGGCCAGTCGTTCCCTTTCGTCCTAGGAAAGATGCAATGGCAAACCATTTCTGAAAATTTGCTGAGAAAGCTGCAAGGACTCCAGGCAGTCCCCAGGAATCACCACTAATTGGAAGGAACCTCCACCCATAATTTTTCATTTTCATATATCATATGAACATATATATAATATATATATATACAGTATATTGATTTATTATATATGAAAACATGTATGTAGGGTGCCAGAAACCCAATAATTTGCCAAAATGTTGTACCAATCAATAGATTTTGAATGTTAATTATAATAAAAAAAGAAATATAATATCAGCATAACTTTATATATTATGTAAATGGCAACCTGTCTATGGTTTTGTCTGGAGAACCTTCCTCGTGTCAGCAGAGGGCAGCAAGCACAAACCATCTAACCCTGGTATGAAAAGGAGGAAAGAAGAGTAAATGAAAGATGTTGATTTAATTATCCCAAGATATGTAAAATAATTCAAATATCAATTTGAAGAGTGAATGAAAGATGCTGATTTATCTAGCATCTTGTGGTATCCATTAGCCATCTTTTTTTGTGTTGGGAAATTTTGCATAGGGATATTAAGGAGCCACCAATAGTCCAAATTATGCTTAATAGAACCCGTCTTCATTGACTATTACTTTTACAGAGAATCTATCTGACCTGACATTCTACCAAATTAGACAAACAGAAGGTGATCGTGGCTTCTCTTCCTCTTTCCCATTGTATGTTCTCTCAACATAGTTGAATTCCACTGCATGTTACTATATTTGATTTGTCCATTTATTTATTCTGAGTAGCAGTAAGATCACTTCTACCCATGGCTCCTATGCTGTTCCAAAAGAAGTCCTAGAGCAGGGGTCTTCAGACTTAGCCCTTTTATGACTTGTGGACTTCAACTCCCAGAATTCCTCAGCCAGCGTGCCTGAGGCACACTGGCTGAGGGATTCTGGGAGTTGAAGTCCACGTCATAAAAGGGCCAAGTCTGAAGACCCCTGCTCTAGGACTTGGTGTTCACACAACACAACATATTGGAGAATTGGTTGATTTACTTCCAACTCAGCTGCAGTGCAACTCACAGTATAGCTAGTTTTCTTATATAACAGGGGTCTTCAAACTTGGCCCTTTTATGACTTGTGGAGGCATGCTGGCTGAGGAATTTTGGGAGTTGAAGTCCACAAATCATAAATGGGCCAGGTTTGGAGACCCCTGTTATATAAGATCCCCCTTGGGAGTGAAATCTTGTGTCTCTTGCATGGGTTTTAGCTCATGCAAAGAAAATATCACAGAAATAATGAGCAGGAATAAAATTCACAAGAGAAGGAGACTATCTGGAGGAGACTACCTTTCTTTAATAGACTGAATTGTCCTCTTCAGTGCAAGGGAGCTGTGTACAAAGTGACAGGCTACTGAGCTTTTATTTATCTTTCCTATTATTCTGTATAGAGTGAAGATAAGCGGATGTTACTGTTGCAGAACCTGCACCAGCTTTGAACAGAACAAGAATTTTTACTCCTTTTTCTCAGCATTTCAAATGCACAGAAGTGGAAAAAATCTCAAAATGCTTTCAAATTTGAAGCCAGTTTTCCCTAATCTGACACTCTCCAAAAGTTTTGGACTTTATATCTTTATCATTCCAAATCAGCATGGCCTTTGGCTGAAGTTCAACACATCTTGTGAGCATTGGGCCAGAGAAACTTAAACCATCCAGATCAGTGTTTCTCAACCTTGGCAGCTTTAAAATGGGTGGACTTCAACTCCCAGAATTCCCCAGCCAGCATGTTGGGAGTTGAAATCCACCTATCTTAAAAGTTGCTGTGGTTGAGAAACAGTGTCATAAGGCAATGTGAGAACAGTTAGTCCTTTACTCCAAGTACACATATTGGGAGCTCAGACTTCCCTTTTTCTCAAATGCCTTTCCATTGTAATAAGGAGGTATATGGTCTCATGGTGCACAGCACCTTCAACAACAGAGGGGTCCCTGATATGCCAAACTGAGCTATGACATCCTCCTGAGCTTTCTTCCTCTCCCCACACCCGACAAGCAGATTGGCTTTGCTCACATAACACACTTAAGGATACAAATAAAGATGTAACATGTGCATTGGTACAATATGCTGACCTTGATTGGTGAGATGCATTGTTTGTTGGTAGCTAAAGGGATCCCAGCACCTTTGATTACTTCACGCACTGTTTTTCAACAGCAATTACTTTTAAGATAGGTGGACTTCAACTCCCAGAATTCCCCAGCCATTCTGGGAATTGAAGTCCGCACATTTTAATGTTGCCGAGGTTGAGAAATGCGTTGTGGTTCAGCCTATTGTGCAAAGTGCTTATGGAGATTCCGTCATCCAGGTCATGGTTGTCCCAAAGACGCTTTTTCAAAAGGCAACTGGATTTTCTTTGTTTTTCCTTGAAGACGTTTCACTTCTCAACCAAGAAGCTTCTTCAGTTCATCTGAAGGAGCTTCTCGGATGCCAAGCGAAAAATCTTTAAGGAAAAACAAACACAGTCCGGTTGCCTTTTGAAAAGAAAAAAAAAACACCTTTGGGACCAGAAAACGGAAGTTAATTCAGCAAGCAGATTAAACACGCCATGGGAATCGACCACCTGCTTGCCTTTTTTCTCTATCCCTCTCCCCAACAGCCCCCCCCCGGCCCGTTCTTGCCCTTCCTTGCTCACCCGTGTCAGTCAGAGCAGCGTTTCCCAACCTTAGGAACTTGAAGATGCGTGGACTTCAACTCCCAGAATTCCCCAGCCAGCTATGCTGGCTGGGGAATTCTGGGAGTTGAAGTCCACGCATCTTCAAGTTCCTAAGGTTGGGAAACGCTGAGTCAGAGGACATTTGTTAGCAATTAGAGGTGGGTGGGAGGGACAGCGCATATTTCGGCAGGGCTCCAAAAAGCCTCCTCGCCTCGCACTCCTTTCCCGGCCCGCCCACCCTAGATTTGGGGGCAGCGTCTATGGGGGCGAGAGGGGGAGAGAGAGAGCTGGAGGAGGAGGCAGCTGGCACGTAGAGAAGCCACTCGTCCTGTTGTGGAAATTTGAAGGAAGTTTGTTTGGGCTCCGGCCCAAGGAACAGAGCGAGAGAAGGAGGGAGCGTGGCGGACAACATGCTGCCGGTGTGCTAAACGGCGCTCAGGGAAGCAAGGGATGCTCGTGAAGAGACGGCACGCCGCCGCCGAGCACTGAAGGGCGGGCACCTCCCGCCGCCTTCCCATCCCCATCCCGCCCCCGCCCAGAAAGCAGCAAGTTTGAACGGCGGGTTCTTTGGGTTTCGGCGGTGGCGTTGCGTCCCGGCCATCCAAGGACCGCAGCCCTCGTTTCGGATGAGAGTCCCCCGGCTGCCTCCTTTCGGCCCCTAGGGCCTACTCCCATGAGGTCGAAGCGTCAGCCTCTCGCTGTTTGTTTTCCCGGGCTCAGGTCGGACCGAGCGGGACTGCCGACGGGAGGAGAATGAAAGGTGAGTTTCGGACTGAGGAGGGCGAGAGGAACAAGGCAGCTGCCCCATCAAATGGCTCTGCCTCACCCCGGTCCTCCAGTCTAGAAAAAACACCCAGCCGCCCCCTGGGGCTGCTGTAGGTCAGGCAGAGGAGGGGAAATGGGCTGTTGTCTTGGGAACTACTGTGGCTACCTTCCCACCTAACTTTTAACCAGACCGGATTTTAAGTCATGTAGAAACTTTTTGCAGATGCTTTGGCACAACATATATTGAGCATGTTGAAGAATAACCTTGAGTAGACTTCGGTGCTTCATACGCACTCCGTTTCGTCTGGTGAATGACTGCTTTAATATACTGTGTAAATTCAGAAAATGAGTTACTTCTGGATTCAGATTAAACTTGTCATGTCAATAGCAAAGACTAAGGAAGCAAGATAGGACCACAATTATCCCAAACAGTGGCCTATTGACAATTGGAGACAACCAGGGATATTTCTTAACTATACACTGTTCCACCTATTCATCAGATTCAAGATTGGTTATAATGTTAAAACATCAAAAACATCCTATTACAAAAGATACCATGAAAAATACAATCGTTGTTGTTCTCCAAGTGAAAGTCTTCATCTTGAATGCTTTATGGAAGAGGAGTGTTTCAGTCAATTTCTTGAAGGATAAAAGGATTGGCGTTAATCTGCCCTCGTGAGACAAGCTGTTCTGCAGTGTGGGGACTGTCACTGAAAAAGTCACTCCCAGCCCAGGTCCCAACCTACTTGAGCTTTTGAGGGGTGAATACCTACAACAGCCTTTCCTGGCTAGAACAGTGTAGGATGAGCATATTCTACCTGGTGAATAACAACAGCATCCAGCATCTTGAATTGAGCCCAGATTCCTACTGTCAATTAGTGCAGCAGCCACAAAATAAGCTGACACTGACCTGCAAGAAGGCAATAGCTGTATTCTGTTTCAGCTGTAGCTTCCAATTTATTTATTTATTTTATTTATTTATTTTATTTTAATTCCATTTATATCCCGCCCTTCTCCGAAGACTCAGGGCAGCTTACAAGCTTAGCAGTAGCCTTCATTCTATGTATATGCCTGCTTATTAGGGCTTTCATACACCCCCCCAAGCGGCATTATTACAAAGTCAGCTTAATTGCCCCCAACAATCTGGGTCCTCATTTTACCTACCTCGGAAGGATGGAAGGCTGAGTCAACCTTGAGCCTGGTGGGATGCGAACCTGCACTAATTGCAGGCAGCTGGTGTTACTTAAGGAGGCATTAGCCCACTGCTCCACCAAGGCTCTTCAGTGGTAGCCCCCACCTAGAGAAAATTAGGATAATCTGATAAGGGTGTCTTTGTTTTTCTCTCCTAGTCCAGGAGAGGACACAATGATCAAACCAGCTGAAGCTGGTCGAAAGCTCTTCTGGCAGTACCCTTACTTGCTACTCTAGCAGAAACACCTGACCTTTTAGGGAAGTGTGACCTCATCCAAAGCAATAGATGGGTCATCAGTATATTGATGCTCACCCAAACTCCAGAATAATGAATGACCTCTCCCAAAAGTTTCATGGAGGTGCTAATAGTACTAGAGGGTCAGACTCTGAGCTTCTCTATACTGATGTACCCAAAGAAGCTATGTTTCCTTCCCTACCAACACTAGTTGGAAATACTTCCTATAATGAGCAGAAGCAGTTGAAAACAGTAGATACCTTATGACACGGGTGTCAAACTTGCCACATCATGTGACATGTCGCAACTCTTTTTGCATTGCCGGGAATAGGGTGGGCACAGCTTCGGTATGATGAAACGGGGCTGCGGGCCAGCAGTTTGACACCCCTGCCTTATGAGAACTTGTGTTTGTGTGTAATACATGGTGCCTCGCAATTTTATTTACAATCTTCGCATTCTTTGCTATAGGACAGAGAGAATTTATATTAAGCCAGTGGACATATTGCCTAGTGATGCAAGTTGTCAAATATCTGAAAAGCACAGCGGGGGGGGGGAGGAGTGGGGAGGAGGACTGCCGAGGGATGCAATTGAATGTTCTCCTTAACCTCAACTGAAATGAGTGGGAAATATGCACGATCACATAAAGTAGTAATAGCCCTGCCAGATTTGACCACAATCCTTGTAACCCAGTATTTTTTTCCCAACACTGGCAACTCGTATCTCCCACAAAGAACAGCTTTCATATATCATACAGGCAACAGCCCTCCCTTGCGGCTGGTAGTCGGTCTTTCAAAACAGACATCTTGTGTGGAGGATCGGTATAGCTACCATCACAATAGGATTATTTCACCATTTCCCCTTTGGCTTGTATAGGATTATAACCCACATGAAAACCTCTTGACCATGTTCAGTGTGTCACCCTGCTGCCTCTGCCCCCCACCCTTTCAGGTACTCAGATCCCTTTCTGTCGTCATTTAAAAGTAAAGGTTTCCCTGTCAGTCGTGTCTGACTCTTAAGGCACGATGCTCATCTCCATTGCTTGGCTGAGGGAGCCAGCGTTGTCCAAAGACAGAAGGCTATAAATGTCCCAATTTTATTTTCTTTTGATCATTCTGCTTACCATTTCCTATGCCTCTTCCAGTTTCTTTGAATCTTTTTAAAATCTGGTGCACAGGAACAATCGCTATATGGTGAATGAGGAAGAAGAAATCTGAGAAAAATTTTAAAAAAAGGGAAACCGGGGGAGCGGGGGGAATGAGTGGCTGGCATGAAGGGGTGTGGGATTACCCAAAGTCCTAACACATCCGCTTGAAGAGGCCAGTTAAAACCATAGCAATTTTTTTGCCTCAGGGCCTCAGGATGTTCCCTCCTCCACCCGTCTTCCTGGTCCCATTTCAGAGATCAAAAGTACAGTTCAGATTTCAAACTTCCACAAAAACTGATTAAAGGGTTCCATTCCCCCTCCAGTTGGCTAAATGATTCATTTAATACCAATGTTCATAATGGTGCAATTAAAATGAGAAAGCTGATGTTTCCAACTCTTCCTGTTCTGAAAGTCCTGGACTGTTGCAAGTATCACAAGTTGTTTTTTTTGAACTGGTTGAATTCAGAATATGTACTAAATCTTGTTTTCCCGAAACTATCCTTCACCTAAGACAACTTTTCCCAGCCTGGTCATGCTAGCTGGAAATTATGAGAGGTGATGATCCACACATTTGGAAGGTATCATCATCATTAAGGGAAGGTTGATAAATCAAATTGCAGCCTCTGGGTGCTAGTTCTTTCAGAAGGCAGTTGCTCTTTTTTCTTTGTCAGACACAAGGAACCAGAAAGACACCACAAACTTATCAAAGTTACTTCTTTATTTCTGCATGCCTATTTACAAGAATCTTGCCAAACTAACTGCATTCTCTTAGGAACAGCCAGATAACAGTTTCAGGGTTACTCGTGGAGATAAGATCTATGTTTCTTCCTGCTCTGCAAGGATTCTAAGCTCATCCCTTCGTCACACTTTTCACCACTCAAGCTGGAGATCCCACCATATTAGTCTTTGCCTCTCATGCAGTCTGGAAAAGAAAATTCCATCCTTATTCCTTTCTCCTCAGCTTTTAATATTTCTCAACGATGGCCTTGGTGGCTTGGTTTTTGTTTTACATACAGAGCTTTTGGCTAGAGCAGGGGTAGGCAACCTCAGCTCTTTTATGACTCATGGACTTCAACTCCCAGAATTCCTGAATCAGCATAGCTGACTTCATAGTTGAAGTCCATGAGTCATAAAAGAGCCAAGGTTGCCTACCCCTGGGCTAGAGAAAGCCTTCCCCACCTCCATCTTTGATTGACAGATTATACTGAACTTGACTTTCTTACCAGAATGGTTTCCTTTCTAGATATTTGGCTAAATGACCTGTGCTGATGGCAATAGTGATCAATATTTGGGGCAGGAAGAATGAGTTTATTATTTATTTATTAAACAATTTTATGTGGCTGTCCAATTCATGCATAGTTGATTCCATGCAACTTACAACATTTAAAAATCCACCACATAAAAATCCCACCCCACTACCCCATAGCAGCAACAACCACAATCAAATCAACCACTTGGTGGCTCCATCTTCATTTGTGGTCACCAGGCCCTCTGACAAAACCACATTTTAGGGCCTTTTGGAAAAGCAACAAAATAGATGCCTTAGCAGGAATGAGGGTCCAAGAAGAAGGAGACATCTCTGAGAAGGCCCTTTTTCATGGTCCCACCAGATGTATTTCCCTAGTCAATGGGATCCAAAGCATATCCTGACATCCTGTCCTGGTAGGCTAAGGTGTAATAATGGTTGATTTATTAAGAATCATTTTGTTGAAGGAAAAGTTGGCCTCTTCTTTGTAATCTGGACTGAGGCAGCTCTGAAAAGTCTTGCTATAATCTAATTATAGGCTAGTAATTAAGAAAAGCAGATTTACATCTTCCCTCAGTCATGGAGTTACTGGATGATTTGGGGCCAGTCACACACACTGATTCAACCCCACATGTTATAAGGGTTGTGGTGATAAATCTAGAGGAATCTCCCACATATGCTGTTATGAGGTCTTACAATAAATAATGAATCTGTAAATATTCTGTCCCCCCAGAGCAGGTTCTCTCAACATTAGCAACCAAAAACTGGTTTTCATTATGCCGTGTTTTCCTCTTTAAATGGGAGGGGGAAATGAAAGAAGCAATGAGAAAACACAAAACATAGTTTTCTGGGTGGTGTGGAAGATAGTATCTATCCGCACAATTCTGTGACTAAGACAGGGAATGATAAAAAGTCTTGTTCAAAAGCACCAAAGAGAACAGAGAAAGGAAGATGATTGGAAAGGAGAATGCATGATGGGGGAACATCTTGGGTCAGGAATGGAGGGGACTTCTTTGATGCCAATTCCACAACTGAACCAGAGTCAAGAATCCCAAAGCTGGAAGCCGGCCAAATGCTACTCTCCCAGGTCCACTAACAGACTGCAGAACAAGGAGTCAAGCCCAGCACTTCAAGGAAGAAAGCGAAGCCTCAAAGAAACAGTTATGGCTCCAAGCTGAAAATCTTACTCTGGTGGAAATGGTTTTCCAACACCAATTTTGTGGTCATTTCTAAGGGAATACCAAAGGCAATTCAGAAGTTGCTTCCTAGATTCTCCTCTCTTGCAGAAATGGCTGATGGCACAGCTTTCAAATACAGTGCAGTTGGGTGTGATCCAAATATTCTCTTATTTACTTGTTTATTCATTCATTGTATTTATATACACCTCTAAGAACTACAAGAGGACCTTCCTTAATTTTATTTAGTAGTAGGGCTAAATGTGAGCAACTGACCAAAAGTCATCCTGTGAGTTCTTTGACCAAGGGGTGACTTCAATCTGGGTCTCCTGAGTCCTTATCTCAGGAACACACAACTTTCATCAGCCCAAGGATTTGCACAGCATTCCAAACAACAAACATTAAAAAATGGGTGAGGCTTGGACCCATTCAGGGCTTAGCTCCTTGACACCTTATTCCCCCTTCCATACCTCCCATAATGCAGAAATAATTTTTAGTCCTACCATGCTAAAGAAACAGCATATTTCTGCATTTGCAGAAGGGCAATATTCAGCCCTTGGGCCATTCTGTTTGAGACTAGACATAATAATACTATTCCTTGGCTCTACTCCAACATCCTTTGTAGTGTGGCTAGGTGAAGAAGCAACTTAACTTACCATACTGAATCTTTGTTATGGAAACATCAAGATGAATATACCTGGCATCTAAGCCTCAATGATAAAGCTTTTGGAGCCTGGGAGAAAGAACATGAAATACCCCCAGAGTGCAATGAATAGCACTTTTGCTTGCATTGTACACTTTGCAAAACATTGCAGAGTAGACTCTGCATTTAACTCCGCTTTTGTTTCATGTCTGTGTTGCACAATCCATCTTTCTGCATGATAATAATATTGCAAGAGACCACTCTATGTTTAAGGTGAGCAATGTTTTTAAAGTGCCAAAAGAAAGGAGTTGGCTTCTTCTTTAGAAACGGGATGATTGCTAGTTTTAGCCTTCAGGATTAATGAATGGATAGCACAAACTTTTTATTTTCATTTTTAAAAAACAGGGCTCAGGTAATCACAGAAATCCTGCTAGCAAGCTGAATTTCCCAGTATGCAAGAAGGGGTCAATTTGATATTTGCTGAGGTGCTAGAGTAGCTGCTTCTTTGAAGTTCTTTGAAGTTTCTACTGTAGCTTTTCTCAACCTGTCTCCCAAATTTCCCAACTTAGCTGGGGATTGTTGGCATTCTGGTCCAAGAGACATGAGCTGGGATAGTCTGCTCTAAATTCTAGCTTAATTAACAGGAATGATTCCATTTCTGCAAAAGACTAGAAGAGAATTCCCTAAAAATGATTAAATTTATAACTATATAGTGGATAGCTGACAAGCTCTTCCACTATAGAGAATAATTGCAAAAAAAGTCCTACCTGATTCCCATTCAGTTCAACCAGATCTACATAACAGCATATCCCTTCAATTACATCCATTGCCTACTCTTAGAATGTCCATGTAATACTCTATCAGGAATCTATTCAGCATCATATTTTTAAAAGTTTTGCACTACAGTCCTAGGCTTTTACCAGGATTCAGACTATTTTATGCTATTTGTGTCTATTCTTCCATTAACATGGAACATGGTCCAATAGTACATTTGCCTTTAAAGAAAACACACAAATGCAATCATAAATAAAGCTTTCAGCACCAGACTATTTTTATGCAATTCTCAATGTTGGCATGCTGCCCAGTGACAATTTTCTGTTGACATAAGGGAGTAATTCTCAGAGAACCGCTTGCATGTATGAGAAAATTAAATAAATATAGGAAGGCCTAGTCCACTTGACAGTATCCTTCCACTGCTTTTCTCAAGTTGTCTGATTGTGGAGCCAGAGTAAGCCAAATATTTGATCTCCAGAATAAGGTCACTTCAAGACAAGATCTCCCTACTCTGAACTATATCTCTGCTACCCTGAAGATTTTTTTGGAGTAGCAGTCTGAGATGAAGAGTGTATGATAAACCAGTAGAGATCAAAAACTTAAATTGATTTTTGAGATTTCTTCCATGATTATCTTCTTCAATATGTTGTGATGTAACACCATGTCTTAAGAAACTAAGTAACCAAGGGCCAGGTCTGACTATTGCCTTCAATTCAGCATAAATTTTGCTTTTAGCATGAATTATTTAGAGTGTGTTGGGAAAGTCACATCCTGCTGGCCCTCCCCACCACCACCATGCCCCATGTAAAGCTGAAATTGAAACACTATTATAATTAAACTTTCCATGGTTATTAAATACATCCATGGACATTGTATTTCCAAATTGGGTTTGGCATTGCACTCTAGTCAGGCTTTCCCCAAGTCCACACCAATGCAACAATTCTAAAAATACATTTCTTTTTCTTCTGGTGTTGCTTCTGAGAGTTGAATAAGCATGCACGTTTACAAAATCATTCATTTTAACAAGGAAAAGCCTGTTGTGGAAAGCATCTGTTTCTTCTGTTCCAGCCTACTACCGGCCCTGCAGAAAAGGCAGGGACAACCCCTTTACAAAAGGCTGGAACTAAGCCTGCCAAATTTATTGACACAAAACAGAGCAAACTGAACAAAACACGAACCACAAAACAGGAGCTATTCAAACGGTTGCCTTCAGCAAACCAGCCCTCCCACACATTCCCCTTTTAAACAGTTCAAGGCGTGGCTTCTCTCTGCCTCCTTCTGAGGTACCCCATTGCCTTCCTCTCTTTACTCCTGATTGACTGCCTCCTGTGTCGGGCGTCCTTGAACAGGGCCAGCTGTGGTTCATCTTCATCCACGCTTTCAGGCTCACACAGCTGGGTCTGCGTAGTAACCAGATGGGAGGGGCTTGGCTGAGAGTTCTGCGAAGCCTCAGAACTGTCCTTTGCAGGCTCTCCAAAACCCCCCTCCTCCTCCTCCTCTGAATTGTCCGACCCAACTGCCGAACCCACAGGCTGACCCTGAATCACAACACTGTTGACCACTTTTATAAGGTCAGCAATACATATACCCAGTGATTTTGAAATAATTTTTTAAAAAGACTGACATTAAAAAAAACTTTAATTTTGGTAAGATGACTGAGTTATAAAAACAATTCAGCTTAATAAATTTTAGAAAGTGGAAAGTGTCCCATTAAACATAGTAAAAAGAATGATGTCAGTCCAGCGCTGGATATCCTGCTATGTATGTAAGATAAGTTGCCCAGGGGATTCCCACCACCGGCAGAGTGCCAGCTCCATCAAGTCTTACATTTTGTCATTTGTCTTTATCTTTGATGGCCAGAGTCACTGCCAAATATGTGATTTTTCTGTCAACTTGCCTAGCCTGTGGCTGGCAAAGAAATCCCTGGTGTATCTTAGTCTCTTAGGTTAACCACAGTATCCATATAACATTGATTCCTCATCCAGAAAAAGAAAACAAAAACAGGAAAACTAAAGGAGAACTCATTCCCCCATGAATCTTGTTTATTGGTCTTTTCCAAAACATTTGGCAAGAAACCTTAAGAATATTGGGTCTTGGCAAGATACTAAAAGCACAAACAGATTGAAAAGTTTGGACCGATATAAAAGCCCAGAAAATTCTTGGTGACTTGATAGAGCTATTTATAAATGGTAGATCAGGCCCATTTGTTGTCTAAAAGTCTTGTAGGGCTGCCAAAGAATGGGGTTGAGCCATCCTAGGTTACACCAATTAACTACAAAATTTTAGTGGGGTACAGGAAATCTTTGTGGTACACCCCAACTACGGGCTGGGCAGACCCCATTAAAGTCATTGTTTTCCAGAGCAATCTAGTCCACATGTACTCAAAAATACATCTGATAATATTTAGCAACACAAACTCTCCAAGAATAGCCAGAGAAACTATTAACGGTGGAAAAACAAATACATGAAATCGTAGCAATAAAAATAAAATATTGCAATAAAAAGGAAAAGAGAACCAATAAAATGGTGGATTTAAACATAGGCTAGAGAAATTTCTTGAAATTGGGGCAAAGCAAATCTAATTACAGCTTGAAAAGGTTCTACATGCAATCAAAGAATGCTGAGATGCATTTAAGGATCACACAGGTTGCACTATTAGAAATTGTCAAGGAACATGAATAGCTCGCAGTTATATTCAGTCATACCAAGTGGGAAGACCACTCACTGTCCCCTGTTGTCCAACTAATCAGCGGCAGATGGCAGAGGATAGTTTCCCAACAACAGTACACAATCAACAATAGGGAAATAAGCATCCTGATCAGATACCTTGAAGGTGCAGAGATTTAACTTTGCTTCTGAGTGATCCACTGGAAGTGTTACATATTTAAGAGAAATGTTTCTCTTGGTTCTGGGAGGCTACAAGATCTGCTTGGGTTTATTGCTTAGTCAGCTTCTAGGAACAGTTCCCATCCATGCATTCATTTCACATGCTTGGGATGAACAGTACCAACACATGACTTCTTATGCTCAGAAAATATATATATATATATATTCAAGGAAGTGAAAAAGTCTTCCTTGGAAGGGGGCGTTTAGGCCTGTTATACCCACACCAAGTTGGTTTCTTAGGAAAGAAAGACCCTTGACTCCATTTGTGCGAAAGATTTTCTTCTACTAAAAGTCGTTACAGTACAGCAAAGCCAGAGCTGAAGTTTGTGTGCAAAGGTTCCCCAGTTAAATTTCCCTTTCCTGTTCTTTCTGCATAGTCTATGACAGGCTGTCATCTAGCAAAGCAAGTCTGAAGCTCAGGATGGCAGTTCAGACAAGGCCACTGAATTCACACAAAACAGCAAATCAGCAAAACTAGTGTTTTGACTCTGTTAAGAGGCTCACAGAAATATACTCCAGGTTTTTTGGGGAAGTATTTCACACAAAACAACTTCTTTTTAGCAGCTACTTTGAATTCTCAAACACATTCTCCGTTTCAGCGTATAAGTCTTTCTCTGATGAACCTCAGGAGAGAGTAAAGCACAACAATGTGAAAAAGATGTCCATGCCCTTTATACTATAAATTAAATTGGCAACCAAGCAAAATACTACGAAGTTATTCAGGCAAGGCTCATAATACAATAGATGTTACAATCTAAAAGCATACAAAGGATGTTTTCCCAACTAATGTTGCTTCATCCAATTAGATGGTGATTCCAGCTAGAGAATAGAAGATTGCAGAGGCAGATAAACAGAGTGAGAGGAATAGAATGCAGATTCAGCAACTTAATTCATCTAAAAATTCTTCTTGGGTTGTTGCTTTTGTTCTTTTTTCTAGGCTCTGATGATCCCGCTTTCCCAATGATAACTGCTTAAGATAAACTGGCACTTCTGACTGGTCAGGATCCTCAAGTTACATGAGCATTATACTAATGTCTCTCTTGGGCCATCTGGGTCCTCGATCTGGCTTATTCTGACACTGTCCTTGCACTCTTTTCTCTAGGCTGATCCTTGTTGTTATGTGGATCTAGGGTCCCACCCAGTCTCTATCCATTCATCCATCACCTTTGGTGCCTCTGCTGGGTGTAAGCAGTTTACATCATTTTCCTTTCCAGTTCACCATGTTTCTCAAGACCTTCTTGCTCAGTAAACAAATTATGTTACAATGGCCTGTCTATTTTTATGATGTATTAAAGGCTAAAACAGTGTTCAGGTCTCTATTTTTGATCCAAAATCTCCATCTTTAATCTATTTGTAATGCCAAGCAGTAATTAATACACTATGCTGAATAGGGTTTCTGACCAACATCTTACAAATATGTAATTACACATGCATATGACAGGCATGTTGGCATGTCGGCATGTCCACCTTGTAAACAGCATCATGAAATTGTTACTGTGTGAAATGACTTTAGGAAGGGAGAAAAGCTGCTCCTTCCCTACCCAACATCAAACACAGTCACTGGGAAAGAGGGCAGAAGGCAAGTATACAGTATGTACGTATGAATAAATGTCTGAGCATGTATTAATGCAACAATCCACTAGTAACCCTAATGGAAATCAGTAGGTTGCATAGATATATTAAGACATAGTTGCATTTTGATAATCCTGTGCCAAATTGAACTGGCTCTACAACAGTAGCCAACAATTGTGCAAGAGGAGCATGGAGAAAGTGATGCTCTCTCATTATTTGGCATATCTGTCCCTATGATTTGGTATTGTATATCATAGAGGCCAGTTTAAAAGCTGTGACGAGCTAGTTGTTGATAGTCTTAGCCTTGTATTCTTTTTTCAGTGGTTTTAAGATTCTGATAAATGAGACCAGCAATATAACATTGCAGCATAAGATACTTCTACATAGGGGAGTAGCCAGCCAATCAGCCAGTCACCTGTTCCCTTCCACGCAACTTGACCTCCCAGTTTTCTGTTCCTCTCTACAATGTATGCTCAAGGCTCATGTTGTTGTTAGTTGCAAAGTCATGTCCAGCCCATCGCGACCGCATGGATAACGTTCTTCCAGGCCTTCCTGTCCTCTGTCATCTTCTGGAACCTATTTAAGCTCACGCCTACTGCTTCAGTGACTCCATCCAGCCACCTCATTCTCTGTTGTCTCCTTCTTCTCTTGCCCTCAGTCTTTACCAGCATTAGGCTCTTCTCCAGTGAGTCCTTCCTTCTCATTAGGTGGCCAAAGTATTTGAGTTTCAACTTCAGGATCTGGCCTTCTAAAGAGCAGTCAGGGTTGATCTCCTCTAGGACTGACCGGTTTGATCGCCTTGCAGTCCAAGGGACTCGCAGGAGTCTTTTCCAGCACCACAGTTCAAAGGCCTCAATTCTTTGGTGCTCAACCTTTTTTATGGTCCAACTTTCACAGCCATACATTGCAACTGGGAAGACCATAGCCTTGACTATATGCACTTTTGTTGACAGGGTGATGTCTCTGATTTTTAGTGTGCTGTCTAGATTTGCCATAGCTTTCCTCCCCAGGAGCAAGCATCTTTTAATTTCTTGGCTGCAGTCCCCATCTGCGGTGATTTTGGAGCCCAGGAAAATAAAATCTGTCACTACCTCCATTTCTTCCCCATCTATTTGCCAGGAATTGAGAGGGCTGAATGCCATGATCTTGGTTTTCTTAATTGTTTTCTTAATGTTGAGTTTCAATCATATGACATGCTTAATCCCATATCAGATTACCAAAGCCATTTGTTGTGTTCACATAACATGATATGCTCAGACAAGCATGTTCCTAATTAACCCAGTATGTTAAGACAAGATTTTCCCATAATGTGCTAAACAACACATCCCCCTTTTAGCCTAATCTAGGCACAAGTTCTGATATCAAAGAGAGGTTCTGTGGAAGAGATTTCCCCTTGTTGTTCCTCTGCCACAGCAAAATATATTTTACTTTCTGCATGGCACAGCATACCCGTAAGATGGTGATAACTTCCTCTTGAATGTAGACCTTCTGTTCTGGCACTGAGAGGATGAAATTGTCACTAAAGATTACAAGATGTCAAACTAAGTTAAAATAAGACGCACTGAAGTCAACTTGGTTTCTTCAGATGTGTCAGACTATCAACCTTGGAGATAGGCCAATTGCTTACCAGAAAATTATGGGCAGCTGTAATCTAAAGAGCACCTGATCAGAGAAGGAGGACAGTATTTACATTTTTTTGGAAAGGAACAAGTGTGCAGACATGGACCTTAATTGTTATTGGGAAGCCGTAACTAAAGAGCAACTTCTGTTTTTGTGGTTTGAATTTGAATTCTGCATAACCCTCTCATTGTTTCCCAAGACATGCTCTTGCTATCTGTTTCTAATAGCACTATACGTCTGTAGGAGGCACCTGCATTATTTAGTAAAACCTCTTTACCCAAAGAACTCAAAAGGACGTTTGATAAAAGCCAAATATAACAGGTTTAGACAAAATGTAGCAGTGCTTTTTGGCAATTGTTGATACTTAAAACATATTTTTTAATTTACTTTTTTATTTTAGAAGAAGACCTTCCTGGAGAAGACGACGAAATGCCTTCCTTCAGATACAGACCAAATGGTAAGAGCAAGTTAAGCCTGGCTGGGTTGTCTCCTCCCTCATTGTCCTTCTTTTTCCATTTCATTCCAGGGCCAGGAAATATTGGAAAACTCTACTTGGGTTCTCCAAAACCTCCCTTCCACTCTTGAGGACTATGTTCCGTTTTCATTCAGTCTCTGCTCTCACAGTCCCTTCTCTTTGGGGTATATTCCAAAAACCTGAATCATATGAATGAAATCAGAAGCTGAACTCAGCCCTAGATATACTAGGTTCTCCATATGTACTTCATCCCTTGCAGGCCGGATGAGGACCAACTGCAGCCAGTGTGAGAAAAACCTAACTCTACAGACATCTGTGAAAGTGTTGTATGTCTTTGTTGTCTTGCTGGTAATGGCAGTGGTGGTGCTGGCAGCTTTAGGTAAGTAAGGGACTACTCATTTTTTGCCTATGTTTTTATTAGGCCACCTAGCTTCATGATGATGCTAGGCAGCTTACGGTAGTAAAAACAATATAAACCAATATAAACAAAGCAGAAAGAAGACAAAAGTTGACTGAAGAGACAACCATCCAGTTCATTACATGAAAGTCTAATGAAAGGCTTATCACCCATCTTAGCTCAAGGCCTAGGGAAAAATATATTTTAATGACCTTTTTAAATGAAGGCAATCTAATTAATCTCTCATACTAATATTTGGAGGAATCCAGAGTCCAGGTACGTTGACAGAGAAGGCCCAGTACTGTGTTCCCGTTAGTTATAATCAGCACCTTGAATTGCACCTGACAGGTATGTTCATTACAGGTAGTCCTCGAGTTACGAGTGTAATGGAGCCTGCCCATTCCACTTGTCACTCATAAACTCATACAGTGAATTTTGTACCTCAAACAAGATCACTCCCTTGCTTGTTAAGATGTACGATAAGACATTAAGATGTTAAGTGAACATGAGATATCTCAGGGTGGGGAAGGCCATGGAGGGCCTAGTGATGGAACAGGCCCCCAAGGCCTCCCCAACCTACTAAGATACCTCATGCTTCCACCTCCCTTCCTGCCCCTCTGGATGCACCTGAACAAGATCCCTCTCCTCTCTGCTGCGGATCCTGCTGCCGCCTAGATCTGAGGCCAGGGTATGCTTCCATGGCCCGCCCCTCCCCCGGTGGCCCAATCCTGGTTCTGGAGGCTTTTTCCATGCTGTTGCCACCTGGATCTGAGGCCGGGGGATGCTTCCGCAACCCTCCCCGCAGCCCAATTTGGGCACCAGAAGCCTTTTCTAGGTTGCAGCCGCCCAAAAATGAGCCACTGGAGAGCTACTAGGGTGAATGTTGCAATGGCACTGCAGTTGCTCGTAAGGGCGAATGACTGCCGTGGTACAGCAACATTCGTAATTTCAGGACTCACTCATAAGCACTAGGGTGCTCATCATGTAACTTTGAACAAGCGTTAAGTGAACACTCGTAACTCAGGGATTACCTGTACTAGCCATACTGCTGCATTTTGACCTGATAGTGAAACGACTGTGTGACCTCCAAGAGCAGCCTTATGTAGAGGGCACTACAATAATCATGATCAGGAATTGAATGACTGTCTGGAGAGCTTACTAATACAAGAACAGTCACAAGATGAATTTGTGAGAGGCTTCCTAGCCACAGCACTGCCTCTTTGAGCAGGAGCTAGGAATCCAGGAATATGTTGTTGCTGTTGCTGTTGCTGCTGATGATGACACCCTAGGTTCTTAGGAAAAACTTCAAACATATGAAGGCCAACACCAGCTAAAAAACAGACATCTGTGGTTTCCCATTGTTGTGTACATAATGCATTGTAATTTTAACCCTCAGAGGCAGTCCAGAAGGACACCATGCTTGATATTGAAATCTGCTGAAAGATCAAGGAGAGCCAAGATGGTAGTACCAGAGGTCATCAAGAAGCCAATCTATGTACAATGGCCAGTTTGAAATACAACTGAAGTGTTTATGTAATCCATTTTCTCCAGATTCCTCTAGTGCTGCATCCCAACCATCTTCTCAAAATGTTCTTCATTCAGATAATAGATAGTACGTTCCAGTCACTAGAACTTTTTAATAGTAGGCTCATATACACATATCTCAAGGGCTGTTGTAATATTCAGGACTGCTTTTTTAGATTCCTTTTAATAGTACTCAGTGTACCAAACACCGTTGGACAAAGCTCATTGCAAGCAAGGACTAAACTCTCACTCAAAATATATGCATTCCATTCCACATTAGGATTACTTCCTTACTTTGTTGATGCTCTTACTTAAAAGTTCCTGGTTTAAAATTGTATGCAGGAAAATTAGATTGGCTTCTCTTCAGATCACCTATTTTTAATGGGCCATATTTCAGTGTTTCGTTAATTAAGCAAAAACTCTAGAATATAAGACTTGATTTTTAAAGCTTAATTCATCCTGTTCTGTTCATTTAGGCATTTATTATTAAAATAATTGACATATGGGCCTCATATTTAACTAATATAACTCATAGTATTTATCAGACTGTTTTTGCAAAAGGCACAATTACAGTGAATGCCTTTCTATCACATGCCCTGTTAGAAAGATTCCAGAATATACTCTGTACAAGGTCTTGCACAAAGACTCTACTCTTGTAGTAAATCAGAAGTAGAGTCAATGGAGCACATACATTTGGCATTTGATTTTACTATGTTGAAGCAGACCTTTCTCTCTTCTTTACTGATTTTTCAACCAGGCTGTTTAAACATATATACAAATTTTGTCTTCTCCAAGTTAAGACCCATCCATGACTCTGTCAAAAACCAAGTTTCTGTTGTTGTGATTTCAAGAAGAAACTATTTTCTGAATGATTTGTTTCTCAATATCATAAATTGTTAGATTTCTTCTTGGGTCTTTTGACTATAATAAGCCATTTTCTTACCTGCTCACTACATAGGGGCATAAATTTAATAAATATGTGGTTGAGTTAGCATCCCTAATAATCTTGCCTGCTTCCTCAGGAGTTATCAGGTTCAAACTCATCTTAGCCAACTACATAAGATTTTGCCTCAACATAACTAGCTTATTCAACTCCAGGCAAGTCCAAGCAACTTTATCCACTAGATAGCTAGAATATTCTTCATTCCAGCCCTAGGAATGATCTTGTAACTCAAACATCTCATCATGTCCCCAGCTGCCTATAGTAGCTCAAGCCATGCAAAACAGCAGAAAAAGGCCTTAGTAGTCCACATTTCTTTCTAATATTAGCTGCCAGTAGCTGCTGGCAGTGCTGTGACTCATAAAGTACAGGGTTAAATACTGTAGATAGGACGTATCTGTAGGAACTCGGGTATCATTAATCATCCTCCTTCAGTAATTTCCAGGACCTTGGAAGGAGGAAGGCAAGAAATATCCAGCAATTCTTCCTTCTTCCCATGTTCCTTTCTTCCGGTACTGCTTGGTCCAGCCTTGTCTTTTTTCTAGCAATTAGCCTGCACCTGTTCCACTTTCTCCTCATCTGATGACTCAGTTTTAAGAGCTGGCTAGCAAAGGGCAATCTTGAGATGTGAGTCCTTTGGTGGAAGTGTTCAATTTACCACTGCCTCTTTGCCTGCCAGCTTGGATTCCATCTGCTTAGCCTGGAACATCTGCAAATAAGTCTCATCTTTTCTGTGAAGCCTTTTGGCAAAATGTTTTAATACATCTATTTGCAAGATGGTCTTAAAAACATGAAACTAAACAAATATCAGATTGATCTGGTTGATATATTGCATATATCACTCAAACGTTGATGTGTTTTTCCATGGTTTGTTGAAGAAGTCTTTGTTGGCTGGGTTCACAATGTGCTAAGCCAAAGAATTATTGATTCCTCCATATAATAATTGTAAATTCCATCAAACAATATCTGCCTATCCCAGGTCCTTAGGAAAGAGTCAATAAGTGAATAAAAAATGCCAAATCGAGTTTGAACATCTGGTTGATTGTGTGACAAACCACTAATAATGAGCTTGTTTGGTGCCTGATTCCCAACAGATGGGCTGCATTCTCAATTTTCTTCCATTTTTCTTACTGCTTTTTTGTTTTTTCTTTTAGAATAAAACACCATTCAGCAGGACCTATTCTCTTGTAATCTGAAAGAATTCCTTGAAAGTTTTCATCTGCCTTATTATTCTCTGCAGCCACTAAATCAGACATGTCAAACTCACGACATCACGTGACATCGTGCAACATATCGGGAGAGTTTTGCCATTGCCAGCAGTGGGGTGGTGCGGCTTCCGGATGACGCATCCGGTCCACAGGCCAGCAGTTTGACACCCCTGCCCTAAATGGATTGGGTCCATTTACAAATACAGTCTTTCTTTTCCTGGCTTCTTCTGTGGATGAATATAAAGTCCTGAGACCATTTGCATAATTTATTTCAACATTCTTTTGACTTGGAAAGAATGAAAAACCATCCCAATCTGGTTTGCATATTCCTCTCACAGTCTATAATGGGACCCTGCAACAAAAGTGCTTGTTAAGCCTAGAACAAAAGTGGCTATGTTGAAAGAGCAGTCAGGTACGTAACCCACCAGGTTCTAAACATGGCCTAAACATTCCCAAGATGGAGAGAGTAGTCATATCCCTTTCAAGGGACAATCTAGTGTTGATAACAGGCTAGGTGGAAATTGCACCCTAAAAATGCAACTGTCCCAGGGATAGTTACAGAGTCTTATCTTTCTTTTGCCCTCAGTTTGAACCAATTCCAACTGCCAATTAGAAATCTTTCCCCCTTTTGAGCCAAGGAATGTAGAGGATAGAAATAAAAAAACCTAAACAGCTCATTTGTATATTAGATTCTATCTAGGACGTAATAGACAGGGAAAGAATGAACACAATAGAAGAAGGGTCAACATCACTGGTATTATTTTAGTACAGAAACAGCTTGATATTTATTAGAAGAGCTGTATACAGTACATACTTTTTGTATATAGTCACCCTATATGACTATATATAAGATACACAGAAGGCTCTAACTTAGATGCCATAATATGTTTGTCAAGTTTTTAAAGGCCAGAGCTGGTCATCCTATACAAGCCCAAAGAATAACATTCAGGATACCCAGCAGCATCTGCAGGAAACCTCAGTGACACTTAAAAGGCAACATCCATATGGTACTGAAGAACTGGACTCTGAGAAAGGGATTTATTTAATTATTTATTTGTATCTCACCTTTATTATTTTTACAAATAACTCAAGTCTGCGAACACATCCAACGCACCTTCCACCTACCATTTCTCCACAATAACAACCCTGTGAGGTGGGCTGGGCTGAGAGAGAGGGACTGGCCCAATATCACCCAAGCTGGCTTTCCTGGCTAAGACAGGACCTGAACTCACAATCTCTGACATTCTAGCCTGGTGCCTTAAGTCTAGACCAATCTGGTTTCCAATTTAGCAAAGTGGATTGAGGGACGTGGTGGCTCAGTGGGTTAGGATGCTGAGTTTGTCGATCAGAAGGTCGGCAGTTTGGCGGGTCAAATCCCGAGTGCTGCGTAACAGAGTGAGCGCCTGTTACTCGTCCCAGCTTCTGCCAACCTAGCAGTTCGAAAGCACGTAAAAATGCAAGTAGAAAAATAGGGACCACTACAGTGGGAAGGTAACAGCGTTCCGTGCGCCTTTGGCGTCTAGTCATGCCAGCCACATGACCATGGAGACGTCCTCGGACAAGCGCTGGCTCTTCGGCTTTGAAACGGAGATGAGCACTGGCCCCTAGAGTCGGAAACGACTAGCACGCATGTGCGGGGGAACCTTTACCTTTATCTTACTCTAAAACATGATGGGAGGAGGCAGACTTCCTGCAAACATGGATCCTTTCAGTTACGATACATAAAGCTAAGCATGGGCTGGTCAGTTTCAAGTCTTTGTCTCTAGATGGACTTGTCCATTTAAACAAGAAAAAAATGGCAGTAGGGTCTAGAGCAGACATGTCAAACTCGCAATGTCACGTGATGTCACGCAACGTACCGGGAGAGTTCTGCCATTGCCAGCAATAGGGTGGGCACGGCTTCCAGATGATGCATCCGGCCCATGGGCCAGCAGTTTGACACCCCTGGTCTAGCGTTTCAGTCTCTCTTGCAGCCAAAAATGTTCAGAAGGATGTGAAGAGGCCAGGGATCAGGTTGAAGGATGTGGTCCTATAACAAGGAAAATTGATTAATTAGGAAATATTCTGAAAATATTTTCACCTATATAAATTGAATTTTTAACACTCAAATTCATGATTTGATTCCATAAACTTTCATCCCCTTCAAGCTTTGTTCCTCACTGGTAACACTTATCCACAAGAAGGAAACCTCAGTGGAGATATACAGAATGTAAGGATCAGATGAGCAGCTGCTTGGAAGAACCGCAAGGATATGGTGAATTGCAAACTAAACATGAGTCAGGAAAATCTTGCAGTGGCCAGGACAAGGGAATGTTTGGGGTGTGGGGGGATGTATTGGCCAGAGAACTTGACATCGTTCCACATTACTTAGTACTTGGCTGGAAGAAGGAACTCTGCCCTTGAAGAGAAAGGAAATAAAAATAAATGGGCTGATCTGTCTGTATGAGAGAGAGGAGTAGTTATACACTGTTGCAGAATGAAAGATTAACCATACTCCTTGAGCTACCAATTGCCTATCAGTAGATCAATTTACTGAAATCAATATATTGATCTTGTTTAGTTGTGCATATCAAAAATAATATCTTAAAGCAAGGACAGAGGCCTTTTTGATGGCTAAGGATGTACTTTTGATGTACTTTGGTGTGGGAATGGATGGCTTTGAGGGTATTTTTTAAAGCTGTGCTAGACTTATTTGGACTTTCAATTTTCATTATACATTTTGTGCATCAAGATGGCAGAAAAACACTTTCATCAGTTATATTCAGAGGGGACTCTAGGGATCACAAGAAAGGAGATAACAGAGATTTATAAATTTAGTAATGGCAAAGAAATGACACAACAGTAAACATTTGAACAGGCAGCCAAAGCTCAATGCTCTAACATTTGATTTGTGGAACAGAATTCCCAAACATTAGTTCTTCAAATGTGTTATATTACAAATCCCATAATTTTCCTTCCTGGGAAGATCCTCATTATTGAAGGCCATTAATTTGTAACTTTTGTAGCAAAAGAGACACTTGAAAACTCCTAGCCAAGATTGTTAAGGTGATCTTACACATGTTATTTTGGATTGGCCCTTTCCTATTTAAATTTGCATCACTGTTTGGCTTGTGGTGCAACAGGAAAAGAACAAACACAATTAAAATCTCTTGGAGTTTTCTTTCATCCTGGATTTTTTAATGCTGCCCAACCTTCAGTTATTTACCTTCAGTTGATAATAACTGTGAAGTTGTAATCTTGAGTTGAAGACAATTGCATGCTAATTCATTTTTCATGCCTTTTTTGCAGTTTTCAAGAAAGTGGGATCAATAGCTGATAAATTTAACTCAACTCAGACATATTATGAAAAGACAATTGTGTCAGTGCAAGAGAATCTTCAGGAACTAGGTAAGAGCGATGGTTTTTTTTAAAAAATCCCATTTATATCCTTCTCCGAAGACTCAGGGCGGCTTGCAATCTAAAGCACAATGTGCTTAGCAAATGTTGCCACTTTGGTGTTTTCATTCAAAACACAGGAATGTTACATTCTAATTAGCTCCATTTGTTTTAGTTCCCATACTGATATCGTACGTGTTTCAGTTCCTACAGGCAGGGCTCTTTTTCTCATAGAACGCTCAGAACGGAGTTCCGGCACCTTTTTTGGATGGAACCTTGTAGGATAGGCAAGGTGGGTTGTATGACATGTGTGAGTTCCGGCACCTTTTTCTTTTACAAAAAAAGCACTGCCTACAGGGGTTTGACATTGATGTCTCCTGTATGCAAGACAAGACAAGACTCCTTTTATATTATAAACTGGAGAGCCTCTGATCCTTCAGATGATGCTAAATTAACAACTTCCAGGATCATAACTGATTTGGCTGGCAGTTGTGTTTAGATTGGGGACCATTGTGGTTATGGAGGGAATTGATTGATTGGGGTAGATTCTTAGCAACCATACAGATAAATTTTCTTCATCATAATCTGTGCCTATCCGGTCCTCCTGATCTTCCAATAGTGCACTCATTGCAAGTGTGGTTGAGTCCATGCACCTTGCTGGTAGGCTTCCTCTTCCATTATTACTCCTCTTGGAAACTAGGTCTTTGCAATAATGTGCCCTAAATAGGGTAATTTGAGCCTGCTCATTTGTACCTCAAGTGATGAGAAGTCTGGGTTGATTTGTCTGATGAGCCATTTGATTGTTTCCTTGGCTGTCCACAGTATTCATCATAGCATCTGAATATCTTTTCCAAGGCATTTGTGACTGCTCTACCAAGAGCTAGTCTGCAGCTTATTTCTTGGCTGTGATGGTTGATCTTAAAACGCAGAAGCTGTCTACCACCTCAGTATGGACAAAGGAATAAGTTTTCTCTTATTTTCTCTTTCAAAGCAATGGTTTTCATTGGGTGGGGAGTTTCTATTGTGTCTGTCTGGGAGTTTAAAACTTAAACACCTTTCCATCTGCTATAATTCCCAGATCAGGTACATTCACACAGAAGGCTAGTCAGGATCATTGGGTTGTTTTCCATTCTTTTATTCCCCTTGTGTGTTGATAAGGAAACAGGAGAACCTGTTGAAACAAAGGAATAAGCAAAAGGTACGAAAGATTGTCCCAAAGGTGCTTTCTCAAGAGGCAACTGGACTTCGTTATGGGTGTATTTATTTTATTTATTTATTTTATTTAATTTTATTTATATACCGCCCTTCTCCCGAAGGACTCAGGGCGGTGAACAGGGCAGATATATAAAAATTCAAAAAATACAAAAGTTAAAAAAGAATTAAACATGTGCCCAGCTAAAAACAATAAATACATATAATAAAATGAGAATAAAAAACCCAAACCATCCCCCATCAGACCAGGCCGGCTTGTTCGAATAAGAATGTCTTCAGATCGCGACGGAAGGAGCGAAGATCGGGCGCCATCCGGAGCTCAACCAGCAACCGATTCCATAGCTCCGGGGCGCCCACAGAGAAGGACCTCCCCCTGGGGGCCACCAATCGACATTCTCTGATCGGTGGCACCCTGAGGAGTCCCTCTATGTGGGAGCGCACAGGGCGGAGGAAAGTTGATGCCGGCAGCAGGTGTTCCCTGAGGTACTCCGGACCCATGCCATGTAGGGCCTTAAACACCATTACCAGAACCTTGAATCAGGGAGCCAGGGAGGTACAAAATAACAAGAAAGTCCAGTTGCTTCTTGAAAAAGCATCTTTGGGACAACCATGACCTGGATGACTAAGAATCTTCATAGACATTTGGTACAAAAGATTGCAAATAAAGCTGCTGCTTTAAATTAACCTAAAAAGTAAGCTGTTGCTGAGATAGACTGCTTGCCCACATATAAGTTCTCTCTCTTTTTCTTTCTGTTTTTTTTAAATCCAGTCATAAACATTCTGTAGAATTTCATGGATTTTACCTCCCTGGCTCACCCATCCCCACCCCGCCTTGTTATCTCCATCTAGTTTTGTTCCCCTTTTTCTTCTCTTTCCAGTATAATTACATTTTTTCTCTCATTCTCTTGTACCCTGTTTCTTCTTTTCTTTCTTGCTGTTTCTGCTGGAAGAAGGGAGTGTGCATGAATTATGTTTCTATGATGATTGTTTCATTGATGTTTGTGAGACTAGGTCTTCAAACTCGGCCCTTTTATGACTCATGGACTTCAACTCCCAGAATTCCTCAGCCAGGCATGCTGGCTGAGGAATTCTGGGAGTTGAAGTCCATGAGTCATAAAAGGGCCGAGTTTGAAGACCCCTGGACTAGATGGTATATGAGGGTTGTGGATCAACTGAAATAACTTATTTACACACAACTGGTTTTAATTAGTAGTTATTAGTCTCTGCTGCTGTTCTGGCCTTCCCATTATGAGGATTATAACTTTTCAAGAGGTATATATCCATGCATACACAATTATGTCACATGGACACAAATTAGTTTCCAATTGGCGTAGTTATCTTATATAAGAAAACTGGGATCAGACAACATTGTTAAGATTTTTTATTCTTCCTTTGGAGGGTTCATCTTGAAATTTGGAGTCATATATGATAACATGCTGCTTGGCTATGTATGGGGAAAAAATAATCCAGTTAGTAAGCTTCTGTATATCTTTGGCATTACACTGAATAATTGGATTTATGTGTTATTGACTCATATAGCCTTGGGATAACTTAAAATATTTAAGTTTTGCCATAAGGAACAATTTCGAAACACGGTGGCTAGAACTTGTTTTCCATTTATTCAACAACATTTTGGTAATTGAAGTTCAGATAAGACTAGATGTCAAAGACCTGTGATCCATTTCTCATTTCTTAGGTATTAGCAGATTACAATGATGGGAGGAAAAACAAGATCCAGATCAGGACTTTGTAGCAAGAAATTAAGCAGTGCCACCAGTGCCTCCAGTATTTTGTATGCTGGGTTAGCCATCCCCAACCTACAGTTTCCAGCTGTGTTTAACAACAGCTTACATGATCCTCAGGTGTCAAGGACCAAGCATCCTGGACTGATTTGATTTGCAAATAATCACACTGGGAAGCTATTCAGTATCACTTTAGCTTAAATTCTGCAACAAGTGAAACTGGATTCTATAACATGTATTTATTTTTGTGCAGGCACATTATTTTCCTAATATGTTCCTTCATGGGAAGGAACTGTAATCACTTATTGCTTAAACTTCCGCATTAAAACAGTATTATCAACTAAACTGATATGCTTCTGCTCCTTCATTCAGATCAGAAATCAATGGACAATTGCTCTTTGTGTCATGACTCAGGGCAACTTGGACAGGAAATTAGCAAATTGCAAAAGGAGCTGGAGGAGATTCAGAAGAAGCTCTTGGCCCAGGATGTATTACTTGATCGAGCTGGACAAGCCCATCAGCAGCTTTCATCTGCCAGCAGCAAGATCACTGAGGAAGTGGATAGATGTTTCTCTGCTGTTCAGCAGGCCAACCAGAGTTTGAGCTTCTTTGTGGCTCAAGTGGTGGGCTGGCAGGCTGCGACTTCTCAGCTAGGCAGCTCACTTAAGGAGGTAACACAGGAACATTTTGATGTTGAAATTGCTATGCAGCAGATAAACTTTACCAGTAGGCAGACCTCAGACTGGATCCAGATCGTCCAAAGAAAGACAAATGAGGAGACCGTGACACTACAGAAGATTGTGACTGAGTGGCAGAACTACACCCGCCTGTTTGGCAGCTTGAGGACCACCTCTTCCAAAACAGCTGACTTGGTGAAGAATGTTCAAACTAATTTAGGAATTGCCTCACAAAGGATCAGCCAGAACTCAGAGAGTATGCATGAACTCATACTCCAAGTAACAAGTTTACAGTTGCAGCTGGACAATGTCTCCTCTTTCTTGGATGACCATGAGGAGAACATGCATGATTTTCAGTACCATACTCAATACATGCAAAACCGGACAGCTGAGCACTTTCAGACCTTAGAAGGCCGTATGTCATCCCATGAGATTGAGATCAGCACAATCTTTACCAACATCAATGCCACTGATAACCATGTCCACAGCATGCTCAAGTACCTGGATGATGTGCGACTATCTTGCACACTGGGCTTCCACACACATGCTGAAGAGCTTTACTACCTGAACAAAACAGTCAGCCTCATGATAAGCACCACAGATCTTCTGCGAGAACATTTTAGCCTGCTCAATGCCCAGTTAAACTTTAACATTCGCAACCTTTCAATGGTCATGGAAGAGATGAAAGCTGTTGATATCCAACATGGGGAGATCCTGAGGAACGTCACCATTATACAAGGTAAACAAATGGCAGGATTGGTTTTCCAGGTGAATATCTCCCAAATAAAAGGATCCTAATGTAGAATCATTTCATCTGTTTAATGGAACTGTGAATATATGGGAGAGTTTATTAACAATTTCTTAGAAATATATATTTTTTTAAATAAAAAATCTCAAAAACTAAGACAGGTTATCTTTGAGCTTACTTGGGAAAGCTTACAAATACAAAGACTACAGAAGCTTTCAATTTGAAAAGCAAGCAAATAAACACGGTACACAAAATGACTAATCTGTCAGTTACTTTCCTGATTATGTAAAACATTTTCCATGTAATGATTTACAATTTTGATGTGAATAACTGAAGAGACCAGGAGGCAAAGGTTAAAGAAGAAGTTATTCAAAATGATTTTTTTCCCTCCCTCATAAATTTGGACATTTTTTTCCAAAAAAACCACATGTCTACACAAATTATTATGTCCACAAGCTCTTATATATGCTTTGGTTTGTATATAATGCTACATTACAATAAGTGGATCTTACAGCTTTATAAGTGAGAAGCAGTAAATCATCTTATGGCATGGTGTGATGTCTGCACCCTACTAACACATTAGATCTCTATTGGACCTGGCTGCATTCATTTGCAAGTAAGGGTTGGATTCACACATTGGGTTAAGCATTAAATTAATTTGTTTGGTCTTTTAATTTAGGGCAATGTATGAATACAATCTTTTTGATCCGTAAGTCACAGTTTATGGCTTAGCGTTATGTATTGGTCAAGCATCTTGTCCAATTCAATATAACAAAGTTAAAACAAACTATAGCTTATGGCAATTTGTGAGTCCATCTCTTGAGATTGATCACAATGAAACAAATTCTATGCCCTTTTACTTGGAAATAAGCCTTAGAAAACTCAATAGAATATTTCTAAACACCCATGCATAGAACTAGATATTCCCCTGTGTCAATACAGTTGAGAAAGAAAAACCTTGCATGGAACGAGAGACGATATTTGCCACAAAACTGGTATTAAATTTTGAGCGGAATAGTCACCACTTCCTTTTAGAAGTGACTATGAGAGACAGAAAGAGAAAATCACCATTCCGTTATCTCCCAGACTAGTGGTTTTCCTCCCTCTGAATGCTGACCTCATAAACCCAGGTAATCGGGTGTGCCTGGATTTTGACAAATAACCTTGATTCTCTCAATGCTGCTCCAGAGCTTTACTGGTACCTTTACAGAATAGAAAAGTGCACTGTTGTCTTTTACTTGCTGTACTTTTTAACTAGGGACGCGGTGGCTCAGTGGGTTAGGACGCTGAGCTTGTCGATCAGATGGTCGGCAGTTTGGCGGGTCGAATCCCGAGTGCCACGTAACAGAGTGAGCGCCTGTTACTCGTCCCAGCTTCTGCCAACCTAGCAGTTCGAAAGCACGTAAAAAGGCAAGTAGAAAACTAGGGACCACTCCGGTGGGAAGGTAACAGCGTTCCGTGCGCCTTTGGCATCTAGTCATGCCGGCCACATGACCACGGAGACGTCCTCGGACAAGCGCTGGCTCTTCGGCTTTGAAACGGAGATGAGCACCGGCCCCTAGAGTTGGAAACGACTAGCACGCATGTGCGGGGGAACCTTTACCTTTACTTTTTAACTAGTTAGTTAGGTTATATCCTAGAATATATAAAGAAAAGCTCTTCATACTTTGTAAGTTTCTTTACATCTATGTGAAAATTCTGGCTTTGTTAGTTTCTGGCTACTTTTTTTAAAAAGGCACCATATAAATTGTCTCATCAAAGCAGAAGGCCAAAAGACATTTATTTGCAGTTCCAGGTTCTCCAACTTAGAATTAAACAATAAATGAGCATAGATATATTATCACAGCAGTAAGAGAGCACTGCTGCTTGTGCCATTTTTATGTAACACACAATTATATCAGTCTACCACCTGCCTGTCAAATGCATTACCTGGGGGAAAAGAAAACAACAATTTGAATTTTGGAAAGATGTGTCTCAGATGAGTAATTGAAGCTAGGCAGCAGGAATTATGTGTCTGCAGCAAGCAAGGAAACTTTGTCACTAGCTGAGCATCCATTGAGACTTACAATACCAAAACTTGAGTATCACGTTATCGTATAATAATGGGATTGAGTGTCCTTCCCTCTCTCTCTCTCTCTGTATATGAAGAAAAATATCTGCTTTTAACTTAAAACATCAATTTTAGAAAGGAAAACAATCTTACTATCCTAATTATTTTTTAAAAAACTGGAGTTTTTTAAACTTGTATTCTCCAGTGGATAATACATGACTGTTACAAACTCCGTGACTTTCAGAGAGGAAAAACTTTGCATAAAATTACCCTAAGGTTCTATCTTCCACTCCCCAAAAGCTATAAGAACAACCTAAACATTTTCAGAATGCAGATGTTTTGCCTCTCTGCAAATATTTTGGGCTTACAACACTAGTTATTTGCAAGGAGTACAGCTGTTGTTTATAGTACTAATGTTGCTTTTACTGGTCTGTCCCAGAATTTCAAATCAAAACTTTGTTCAATCCTGTTGCATTTTAGGGGAATTTTTCTGCACTTATGCTGGGGAACTTCAGTTAGAAACTCTTTCTGAATTTAAAATGCACTTGTAATAAACTACATACTCATGAAATACTCACTTTTCAGAATATTATATTATGAACATATGTACAAACAAGTATTATAGCCTACAAAATTACATATATTAGAAAAGGCACAAAACTGTTGTTTTAGAGGGAAAGGTATATAAAATATGTGCTTTAAGAAGAATGCACAAAATGCATATGACATGTTGTAATTATTACATTTGCAAACTGGGAAAAAACATGCCAAAACAAACATGAAAATGTGAAAGCAAGCAAATCCAAAATGCCTTAGTGCACTTGATATGTCTTGGGCCTAAGTCAGGCTATTTTGTGTCTCAGGCAGGATGAAGTAATAATGGTGCTTCCACAAAAACAGCACGCTCCAAAATATGTCCTGAAGTTACAGAGGATTATAGGATGGCAGAAGAGTTTATGTGAGCCCACCCAATGCACCATTTCTGTCCATTGCTCATTCCTTAAACAGGCTCTTAAGCTGCTGTCCCAAAGGTGCTTTTGCAAAAGACAACTGGACTTTTTTTGTTTTTCCTTGAAGACCTTTCACTTCTCGTGCTTCTTCAGTTTTTAAGCTGCTCTTCTAATCAATTCATGTCCATTTCATCAAGTCAGGAATTATGCCAGGCACTACTAAGCACATCAAGGGTGGTACTCCAAAATAATTGTACCCAAAACTCCAAAAGATTTGGGGGGAGGTTGGAAAGTTTTAAGGGATGAAATGGGTACTCCTCAATCAGGTTTAAACCCTTCAACCAGGCTGGGTGTTTTTTTTTCTCTTAAAATTCCTCAAAAGTCCTACACTGCAAAAATGGGATAAATATTTACTTTGCCCACTCTTGGGGGTTTGGATCCATAAAGGGGTACTGGCAGGCCATGTGGGGCCCACCGTCTCTGCTTGTGGCACCCTGGGCTACAGCATCCTTACTTGAGGATCCTTAGGGTCACCGTGGGAGATGATTAAATAATAATAATAATAATAATAATAATAATAATAATAATAATAATAATAATAATAATAATAATAAGTTGGAAGGGACCTTGGAGGTCATCTAGTCCAACCCCCTGCTCAGGCAGGAAACCTTATACCATTTCAGGCAAATGGCTGGCCAGTCTCTTCTTAAAAACTTCCAGTGTTGGAGCACTCACCACCTCTGGAGGCAGGTTGTTCCACTGGCTAATTGTTCTAACTGTCAGGAAGTTTCTCCTTAGTTCTAGGTTGCTTCTCTCCTTGACCAGTTTCCATCCGTTGCTTCTTGTCCTGCCTTCAGGTGCCTTGGAGAACAGCTTGACTCCCTCTTCTTTGTGGCAGCCCCTGAGATATTGGAACACTGCTATAGTTTGGAACACTGCTATAGATAGTTTTTTTGGAGTCATCTTCTACAGATTACCATTGAATCAGAATATGCCATTTTTCATCTGTTTTGCTTCTTTCCTGGGCTTTATCCATCATTATTTTACTGAAATGATTGTATAATGTGTAATAGTTTTATTTTTGCACACTATTCGGAATGATTTTTATCATGACCAATGTTAACCTGTTTTTTTTAAAAAAAAACCATATTGCTGCCCATTTGCTTAGTCTTTCCTTGCCTCTTCTCTTTCTCCAGGTGTTCCTGGCCCTCCTGGCCCCAGGGGATTCAGAGGAGAGCTTGGCATTAAAGGGCCACCTGGAAGCAGAGGAGTGAAGGGTGACATGGGGAGTCTGGGCCCTCCTGGGCGACAAGGCTCCTTGGGCCCTCGCGGACCTCCTGGACCTCAAGGCGAGAGAGGCACTGTGGGCACAAAAGGCCCCACTGGATTCAAAGGAAGCAAGGGTAGCTTTGGACAAGGTGGTTCCAAGGGGCGGGCGGGCCCCAAAGGGGACCCTGGATCTCCAGGGCCTGAGGGGGCCATTGGTCCACCTGGCCCACCTGGCCCACAGGGGAAACCAGGCATCCCAGGCAAGCTCGGGGCCCCTGGTCCTTTAGGGCCAAAGGGCCAAAAGGGGGATCCTGGTTTACAAGGTTCACGTGGATTTCCAGGCCCCCCAGGCCCTCCAGGAATGTAAACACTCCCTTTTTTCTTCCCCCCCCCAAAAAAAGTTTTGATGTGGACAATTTGAAAAAAAAGCTCTTCACTGCAGATACCTGTCTACCCAGGAAGGCATCAAGATAATGGGGAATGGATGGTGTCATTTATTCTGGACTGTCAATCTCCGTTTCCAGCAGCTTCGGCGTAGCTTGAAAAATTGCTTCAAGTCGCTGAATTTCCTTAATTTTGGGAACTCCAAAGGCAAAGAATTGCAGGTCCCACCACCTCAAGCCCTTTCTTTGTCTCTCCGGTTACACAGTGAATCAATCAGTCAAGGTTGGCATTTGATAGATCACCTTTTGATGATGGCCTTCTCTGCCATTACTGTCCTTTTTAACGGAAACGGGGTGGGAGAGAGAGAGAAAGAGCCATTCTCTATATGCCACAGCTGGGGAAGCTTCCTTTCTTTTTCTTAGTCCTGCAGCAGGTGACACATCCCCTATGTCCTGTGATGGCTGCCAGTGGCTAAAGAAGACCTCAAAACAGAGCAAGTTACTGAACTATGCAGTATTCATGAGAGCAGAGACCTATCCCCACTGCTGTCAGCTGAGCACCATAAAGGGTGGGCTCATACACAGCACAACGGCCCAGCTCAGGTTTGCAGTCAGAAATACCATCTGACCTCAGCTCTCCAGCCAGAAGGCAGAAAAACTGGGGGAAACCTCCCACATTGTAGAAAAGAAAAGAAATAGACTAGAGAGCTGGGAGAAAACCTCCCACATTGTCAAAACAAATGCTAAATGGACTAGATAACACAAGAGTAGGTGGATCAAAGAACTAAATAAAATAGGATAAGGCTTGTCACAGCTTACAGATTTTCGATCTTTAAGATGGTGTGATAATGGCTGAAACTGTGTTCTACTAGCATATTTTTTATACATGATCTAGCCAAATATTGCATGCTCTAACCAGAAGTGGATCTGCACACAAAGGTTAGTCTTTTCCATTACCTGCTACCTGACTCAAACAAGGAAGGGTACAATTTTTATTCTGTCGAAGGATGCATTACTTAGGAGTGAACAAAGTTGAAATAAACTATGCTTAGGGCCACTATTCTCTCTTTCTGGCATTCCTTTGTCTCTACTTTGATAATTCTCTTTCTAACTTCCTCTTCTCCCATATAATGAGCAGGATAGATTGCTCTTGCAAAGGGCTTCTTAAATGGGTTTCTTAAATTAGACTGAATCCTCTGAAATTAAATTGAGGGCGACATATCATCCTGGGGCTGCTGGTTGCCTATTCGTATTTTTACTAAAGATATCAAAAATTGCATTTGGGATCATCTGCTTTCTGAGGAGATCATCTGCTAAACTGGATCATCTGCTACCCAAAGCCAGTAGTCCTGGCTTTATAGGAGGTTTCTAAATTCCATCTGAACCTCCAGATGGATCCACAGAGCAGATACAAGATCATATTTGTATGGCCTCTTTCTATAATGATAAGTAATACATTTGGAGCTTCAAACAGGGAGTAGTTTCCATCTCCCAAGAAATATGGATGAGAAGGGACAATAAAACTGGCTGAAAGTGAGTTGGATGTAATTTTAGCCATTTAGCAAACCTGGCTATTCCAGATAGTTGTATATAGTTGTATACAGTATAGCATCCTCATATGATAGTAGAACTCACTGCAAAAGCTGCTGAGGTGTACCTTTGGATTGTGCTCATTGACACCGAAATATGGTTACCTCATGTGGCCTAGAGCTGGTCCCACCCTCTCAGTGCTTGGCTATTAGCAAAGTAAGTAGGAGGAGCAATCACTGGTAATTAAAATACATGGTTTGCATGTATATGGACCTAAATTCAGTCTCTAATATCTCCAGAGGGTTAAAGCTCTGGAGAGAGATTACCAGTTAATATAGCCCAGTTGGGTAGCTCTAGAAATGGAATAAATAAATAAATAAAAATTAGCCATGCTAAATGAATAAATAGGCTGACTCAATTAATAGCAACTTCCTGTCTTCATGTTACACAGTTGCCATGTTTTTTGTATATATGGGTGTGTGCATGTGCAAGTGTGTTCATAAGCGTTATCGGCTCACATGGTTGTGCATTCATTTCATAGTGCAATTAGATTGTGTCACTGATCTTTTCATCTGTAACTCTCTTACACAAGTATAACTGCTAAACATATACATCCAAAACAATAAAAAATAATAATGTAAAGGTGAGATGAAATTGCTTGTCTTCTTTATATGTGGTGGAGCAGAGACTTGTAAACCTTGACCATTCCAATGTCTGTATTTCTTTGGGTGGCATATTCTTCCTGACAATCAGTTGGACACCCTGCTATTTTCCTTATGAAAGAAAGTGTATATCAGAGATCATCTGTCACTGAGAGTTGGACAGCATACAAGTTTAAACAATTAGTAGTAGAAATAGTAATAGTGCAATAATAATCTACAATTCAATTCACAATCAAAAGACTAGTAGAAGTTTGATAACTAAAATCCTAACCAAGGAATTAAGGATTATTTAGGTAACAACTGAAAATATATGTTGTTGTTCTGGTTGGTTGTATAGTATAGTTGTATAGTCAGCCAGAAGTTTAGACTGGACTTGGCACCTTTATCTACCTATGTTCACAAGATTATCTGATTAAGTCTAAATCAGTGTTTCTCAACCTTGACAACTTTAAGATGTGTGGATTTCCAGGCTGACTGGGGAATTCTGGGAGCTGAAATCCATACATCTTAAAGTTGCCAAGGTTGAAAAACAGTGCTCTTGATAATTTCACCATTTTGTGGCATTATATGGATTTTACAGAACATGGCAGCAAAAGTGCTGACAGAAGCTTACTTTTTATCATCTCTCCCTGAGTTCATAAGCATCTTCAAAAGTTCCCACTTTGTTTCTAATTCTAATTCAGAATGTTGGCTTCCACCTTTAAAATTCCAGTGTTTTAGATTAAGCTAGCTAAAGGTCCACTGCTTCCCATACCAGCCTACTGCCCCCCTTAGGATGCTCAGCTGAGTAATAATAATAATAATAATAATAATAATAATAATAATAATAATAAGAAGAAGAAGAAGAAGAAGAAGAAGAAGAAGAAGAAGAAGAAGAAGAAGAAGAAGAAGAAGAAGAAGAAGAAGAAGAAGAAGAAGAAGAAGAAGAAGAAGAAGAAGAAGTTGGAAGGGACCTTGGAGGTCATCTAGTCCAACCCCCTGCTAAGGCAGGAAACCCTATACCATTTCAGACAAATGGCTGTCCAGTCTCTTCTTAAAAACTTCCAGTGTTGGAGCATTCACCACTTCTGGAGGCAGGTTGTTCCACTGGTTAGTCTTGCTCTGCATATTCATAATCAAAAGTTATCCTATCTTGGCAAGTCATTGGCTTAGTTTTCTGCATTTTTTAAATATTTTTCTACTGCTGTTAAAAAGGTAAAGGTTCCCCCGCACATGCGTGCTAGTCGTTTCCGACTCTAGGGGCCGGTGCTCATCTCTGTTTCAAAGCCAAAGAGCCAGCGTTTATCCGAGGATGTCTCCGTGGTCATGTGGCCAGCATGACTAGATGCCAAAGGTGCACAGAACACTGTTACCTTCCCACCGTAGTGGTCCCTATTTTTCTACTTGCATTTTTTACGTGCTTTCCTAAAAAGGTGGGCAGAAGCTGGGACGAGTAACAGGCGCTCACTCTGTTACGCAGCACTCAGGATTCGACCCGCCAAACTGCCGACCTTCTAATTGACAAGCTCAGTGCTGCTGTTAGTTGTATCCTATTCTGAAGGGTTATTATTATTATTATTATTATTATTAATGATTTATTATTATTAATGATTTATTATTATTAATGATTTATTATTATTAATGATTTATTATTATTATTATTATTATTATTATTATTATTATTATTATTATTATTATTATTATTATTATTATTATTAGCTTGTTCTGTTTTCCTGTTTCACATGCCATTCTGCATCTATGTAACACAATCACTGACTATCTGGACCAAAGAAAGATCCTATGGAATCAGGCTACTGTAATGGCCTATCTAGTCCAGTTTTCTCTGTCACACAGTGACCAACCAGTTCAGCCACTTTACAAGCATGGTCAAGAGAGAAATATGCCTTGTCCATTATTATTTTCCAGCAAGTGAAAGTTTTCTTTGCAGGAGAATACACTGAATGGAAATACTGATGGGAACAAAGGAAGCAGCATTACTTTTCAGGCTCCCTTGTTGTTACTTTACCCTCACTTTCCATTACTTAAAATCTTAGCCATTGAAATTTTCCAATCTGTATCCAATCTGTTGTTTTGAGGCAGAAAAGCAAACTCTGTAGCTGAGATAAAATCAAGAAGAACCAGGAGGAAAAATTTGTCTGGAAATGCTTTTGCAATGCCACATATTTAAACAATCATATAATCAAGCCCAAAAAAATGACAAGTTGGATGAGTGCCCAGGAACGACCAAATGAAAACTGACTCTGATTTCCCTAAATTCCAATGATGAGCTTCATTGGGGAGGGAGGAAGAGCAATAATGACATCATTCATATTTATTTATTTGACATTCCCTCGATTCTTAAGGGACATGCTAGGATTTATGGGCAAAAGCTTGTAATGTAGTTCTGATTGGCCTTTTGGAAAGCTCCTTTGAATAGAGAAAGATGTGGGGATGCTAGAGGAATGCTTGGCCCTTTCTCCACTGCCTTGTTTTACTCAAAAGCACATCTCCCAGCAGGTTTTACATCCTCCCTTTCATTTAGAAAAAAAATAGATAACCTGTTGAGAACCATATGGAGTTCGGTTCTTATTCTACCACCAAAGTTAATTAGGACAGTTTTTTTAAAGCAAATCCTGGTTCTGGTAATGGTCTTTAAGTCCCTACATGGCATGGGTCCGGAGTACCTCAGGGACCACCTGCTGCCGGCGTCAACTTCCCTCCGCCCTGTGCGTTCCCACAGAGAGGGCCTCCTCAGGGTGCCACCGGTCAGAGAATGTTGGCTGGTGGCCCCCAGGGGGAGGGCCTTCTCTGTGGGCGCTCCGGCTTTATGTAACCAGCTGCCGGTTGAGCTCGGGATGGCACCGGACCTTCGCTCCTTCCGACGCGGTCTGAAGACCCATTTATTTGAACAAGCTGGCCTGGCCTGATGGGGGATGTTAGGGTTTTTAATGGGTTTTTATATTGTTACTGTTTTATCTGGGCGATTATTTAATTCTCTTTTAATTTTTGTACTTTCTATTTATATGTGCCCTGTTCACCACCCTGAGTCCTTCGGGAGAAGGGCGGTATACAAATTTAATAAACATTAAACATTAAACATTATCCAGGGTTTTGGTCTGTAGGAGTGGGATCGGAGAAGAGTGAGATAGAACCTAATTCTATTAGATCATTCTTGCTATTGTGACATATCCTCAAATGTTATTGGAGCTTAGGGGGTTTCTAAATATAGCTGCACAAAACAAAACAAAGCACTATTTTCCTTCTGTGGTCAAGTCACATGTATGCTACCGATTCTCATTTAATGCTGATTCTTTCTTAAATCCACCAAGACATTTGCTGATCAACCAGCTCAGTTGGCTTGTTAGCACAAGCTATTTCAATCACGAGGGGGGAAAGTTATCCTTGTCTAAATGTTATGTCAGTAGATAGTTGCAAACATGTAAATAGCAGGTTGCAAAGATGGTTCTTTGAAGCGGGAGATTCTGGTGCAACTATTGGTTAAACTTGTAAAAGCGGGAAAATAGAGACTTGTGATTGGATACAGTTAAATCAGCTCCAGTATAAAAGCCTGCGACATTTGACAGTTGAGAGTTGACATTTGTGTATTGAATAAACTCTTTTCGTTGCTAACCTCTCTGAGTCATAGTCTACCTGAACCAAACAACTGGCGACGAGGATGGGATAGACGGCGGACCAGAGAAGGATTTGCGGAACAGCTGCGCATAGGCGGCAAATTTGAAAAGAAGTCACAGTCAACCACAAGCGGCCGCGGCAGAATCCACAATTCTCCGAATGGCGCAAATCGGGTCTTTGAAAGAATTCGACCCAAACTTCCCCGAGGACTGGGAAGAATATGTGGGACAGGTCGAAGGCTTTTTACTTGTCAACGGTATAACTGATGACCGAAAAAAGGCGGCCGCTTTGCTAACCATATGCGGCACACCGGTGTATCGGATCGCTGTCGGACTTTGTCAACCGCAGCCGGTCTCAAGCGTTCCGTATGCCGATCTTTTGGCCAAACTTAAAGTGCATTTCACGCCAAGGAGGTCAGAACTCTTTTGGCGACGTATATTCGAAAAAAGGAATCAGAGACCAGGCGAGTCGATCCAAAAATTCGTCGCTGCAGTCAGAGAAGCAGCAGTACGTTGCAAGTATGACAACTTAGAGATAAGAATCAGGGACAGAGTGGTGCTGGGCTTGCGTGATGAACAACTACAAAACAGAATTATCGCTAAGCCCACCGGCGACTTGCAAGAAGTACTGGACGAACTCCTAACTTATGAATCCACCGGGTATCGCGACCCCCCCCCGAAATAGCATGGCTGCGTCTGCTGAAATTAATCAAGAAGGCCTTGTGGACTGCAGGGAGGTGGACCAGCAATGGGAAGCTGACATCGCCGAAGTCACCAGACCGTTTGGAAAAATGGCGGCAAAACCATCCCGAAGCGACGGGCCTGAACCAAGCCGCCGATTCCAAACTACAACACCGCAACGACAAACAACTACGGCCCAACGACAACTGAGAGACACTGCAACGAGACCGCACGACAACGACAATACATGCGGCAGCTGTGGGGGCAATCATCCCCGGGCAACTTGCAGATTCCGTACTGCCCGATGCAGATTGTGTGGGAAGACCGGCCACATTCAGGCCATTTGCAGGGGTCGTGCACGCGACAATCGCTTACATGAAGTCAACGTTTGGCCCGAAGGTAAGGTAACCCCTTACTATAGTGGCAAAGAGACCCCTAGACCAAGGGCTAAATTACCGAACCGCGGGGAGGTGGCGCGAGTCAATCACCGTAGAAAGGGAAAAATTGACAATAGTGCGGGAGGAAAATTAAAAATTATAGTCCAATTGCAAGGAATTCCTTGCAAAATGGAAATCGATTCTGGGGCCTCCGTGTCCATAATCTCCGGTGAAACCCTTAAAATGATCGAACAGAAAAGTGGCAGAAAGATTCCCCTTAATTCAACCAAAATCCAATTGACCGACTTCCAAAAAACCCCCATAAAAATTAAGGGAAAAATTACCCTCAGTGTTAAATATAAGGGGTTTAAGGGAGCATTAGATTTAATAGTTACAGAAGGCCAAAGAACTAGTTTAATAGGCCTTAACTGGTTCCCTGCCCTGGGAATTTGGATAGGGGGAATAAATACAGTTATTAAAAATAAGACCCTCAAATCAGTCTGCGATGAATTCGCAGACGTATTTGATGGGTCTTTGGGTAAATATAAAGGGCCCCCAATTAATTTTAATTTAGACCCGTCGGTTAAACCCATCAGGCTTAACGCCCGAAGGATGCCTTTCGCCCTTAAGCAAAAAATCGAGGCCGAGCTCGATAAGCTTGTAGGCCAAGGCGTCCTAGAACCAGTCGAGGGTGGCTTGTGGGAAACGCCGATCGTCACACCCCTTAAACCTAATGGGGATGTGAGGATCTGCGCTGACTACAAAGCCACCCTGAACCTTGGAATGAAAAAACATGCTTACCCGGTCCCGACGGTGAAGCAGGTCCTCGCCACGATACAGGACGGTGCCATATTTGCCAAGTTAGACTTGGCGCAGGCGTATTTGCAATTAACTGTTTCTAAAGAGGCTGCTGAAGCTCAAACTATAGTTACCCACAAGGGGGCGTTCCGAGTCCACAGACTGCAATTTGGTATTGCAGCAGCTCCTGGCATCTTCCAAGAGGTGATGGAGAGGACCTTAAAGGGCATACCTGGTGTATGCCCTTACTTTGATGATGTTCTTATAGCTGGAAGAAATGAAGAGATATTAGCTGAGCGTCTGGAACAGGTATTGGAAAGGTTTAGGAGGGCTGGACTTAAATTAAAAAAGGAGAAATGCTGTATTGGGGTTAAATCTACTGAATTTTTAGGATTTAGGATAGATAAAAATGGAATTCATCCTACCCCTGATAAAATCAAGGCAATTAAATTGGCACCAGAACCAAAAAACAAGGCTGAATTACAAGCCTTTCTAGGTTTAGTTAACTTTTACCACACATTTGTGCCACACAAAGCTGCCATAGCAGAACCACTACATAGACTTTTAGATAAAAAAAACCCATGGCAGTGGCTTGATAAACATAGAGTCAGTTTCCAAACATTAAAAAATATTCTTTCTAGCCAATCCACAGTAACCCATTTTATTGAGAATAAACCAATTTATTTAGCTTGCGATGCTTCACCTTATGGTGTGGGGGCTGTTATCAGTCATTTGGATAGTCAGGGGATCCAAAAGCCAATTGCATACTATTCCAGGACGCTTACTAAAGCAGAGCGGAATTATGCACAGATTGATAGGGAAGCATTAGCAATTGTGGCAGGAGTAAAAAAGTTCCATGATTACCTTTACGGTAGGAACTTTACCATACTCACTGACCACAAACCATTATTGGGACTGTTTACCACTGATAAACAGACACCCCAAATAATGTCTCCCAGAATGCTGAGGTGGTCAATTTTCCTCTCAGCATATTCATTTTCACTTCAACATAGACCAGGTAAGGAAATGGGACATGCAGATGCCCTTAGCAGACTGCCCTTAAACAACATTGAGGAAGACCCTGCTCCTGTGGGACAAATTATGTCTTTACAGGACATTCCTGAATGCCCCTTAACTGCTAAAGATATAGCTGAAGCTACCAAAAAAGACCATACCCTAAAAAGAATCATGGCCTGGGTCCTTAGTGGGTGGCCAAGCGCTAACCCGGATGCAAAGTACATTCCATATTTTAGAAGGAAGGATGAACTATCATCCCATTTGGGATGTATTTTGTGGGGCAACCGTGTTGTCATTCCTGAAATCCACAGATCTACAATTTTATTAGAATTACATGAGGGTCACCCGGGAATAGTACGTATGAAGGCTTTAGCTAGAAGTCACTTATGGTGGCCAGGACTTGATAAGGACATTGAAGAATGTGTTTCAGGATGTTATTTATGTCAATGATCCAGACCGGAGCTGCCTCACACACACACTCATAAGTGGGAATTGGCCAGAAATCCTTGGTCTAGAATTCATATTGATTTTGCTGGACCTTTCCAAGGGTTAACCTTCCTAGTAGTGGTGGACAGTTTCTCTAGGTGGCTAGAGGTAGTACCTGTCAGTTCTATGACTTCTTGTAGAACAATACAGGTCTTAAGGGGCCTCTTTGCCACTCATGGGTTACCTGATGTAATTGTGTCAGATAATGGGCCCCAATTCACCTCTGTTGAATTCCAGGATTTCCTCAGGGCCAACTCGATTAGACATGCAACATCAGCACCCTTCCACCCGTCCACCAATGGCTTGGCTGAACGCAACGTGAGAACCACCAAAGACGCATTGAAGCGTATCATCCGCGGTGATTGGCACCAAAGACTGGCAGACTTTTTGCTGACCCAACATACAACCCCTTGCACGGCTACCGGAAAGAGCCCAGCGGAAATGAGGTGGGGAAAAAGGCTAACCACCAAACTGGACAGGTTACATCCGGACAGACTACCCTCAAGTGCTGAACTGGACATTCCAAACAGATCATTCAAAATCGGAGATTTAGTCTGGGCCAGAAATTATGCACAAGGGGACAAATGGATTCCAGGGGTGGTCACTGACATATTGGGGCCCTTGTCTTACACCATTGAGGGGGAAGGGAATAGGGTAAGTAAAAGACATATAGATCAGCTAAGGAAGAGAATTATTGGTAGCATGCCAGTAGACGGGGATCAAAGTGTACACGGGGGGAATATTGCATCATGGCTTTATCATAACAACCTGCCAGTTAGTGGAGAAGCAGAAAGTCAAAATCAACCCAGAGCATCCACTGCTAACCCACAACACGGTCAAATTGACTGGGAGTTGTCCCCCTTGAGCAGGCCCGCATTAGCTGAGCATCAATATCAAACACAACAACAATCACCATTTGTCAGTAGAGAAGCATCTGAGCCAGCAATCCTAGAGTCCAGACCCACAAATGTAAGCCAGCCAAGCAGACAATCTAATAGCAATGACCTTGGTAATCAACCCAATAGATATCCATCAAGGGTCCATAGGCCACCCAAATACTTAAGAGATTATGTCAATAAATAACAACAACTGGGGGGTAAGGGGTGTTATGTCAGTAGATAGTTGCAAACATGTAAATAGCAGGTTGCAAAGATGGTTCTTTGAAGCGGGAGATTCTGGTGCAACTATTGGTTAAACTTGTAAAAGCGGGAAAATAGAGACTTGTGATTGGATACAGTTAAATCAGCTCCAGTATAAAAGCCTGCGACATTTGACAGTTGAGAGTTGACATTTGTGTATTGAATAAACTCTTTTCGTTGCTAACCTCTCTGAGTCATAGTCTACCTGAACCAAACACTAAACATTAAATAAAGTATTCTGTTTTTATCCTCCAAAGCGCTCTTTCAAACATCTAGCTCCTCTTTTGTCACGACTGTATTCATTTCATACATTGCAAATAGCCAACCTCAACAATGCAAAACAAAGTGTAAATGAGGTAAATTTATTGGTCTTTAAAGGAAGAGGAAAGCCGTAAGTGAAACAACAACAACAAAACCACTCTGATCTATATTTCCTGAATCTAGGAGTTTCTCTATGTATTGTGTATTGGGTGTGGGGGAAGGAAAGATAGCAATTGTAACTGGTTGAAGTTCAGCTTTTTTGCGGTGTGCATCACAGGCCACCATGGATCACACTGTGGTGGTCTATCTTGACTTTTTTTTACCACCACCTCACCTCCTGAAGATGCTCAGTTTGACACTGCTGAACTTGATGAAATCAGAAGTGTCTCAATTTTAATTACCAAAAAAATAGTTTCTAAATTTTTGAGCCAGCTCTTCTCAACCTGGTGCCCTTCCAAATTAAGGAGTACGTTCCCTATGACTTGTAGTTCCATGATTGGAAGTATGCTGGCTATAAATGATGGGAGTTGTAGCATGTACTATGTTATCCTAGCCTATCTTTAAACAAAAAGATGACCAGTACATCCTGTATATCAGGATTTAGCATTCCATTGTTGTAGGTGCAAGAATATGGTTATTGTTGATCACCAACAGCAGGAAGTAGGGTGAAGTATTAACAATACTTTTGAGCCCACAGGAAAACAAAGAAAATTAAGTTGGAGATATTTGTTAGCTATTAGTGTCTTGGGGCCTATCCTTACTTTCCATATTTGTGAAGTTGCCTTCATCCCAAACTTATTTTATCCCTAGTGGGGCAAGGTTAAGTCATTCTTTTATATAAAAACATTAAAATAGCATTTCCACTCTTACTCCAATGTTCTAAGCCATGTTCAAGATATGTAAAATTGATTGGGCTATATCACCCCCTTATCTAAAGGGGTCAGGAAATTGCAGTCACTTGAAAAGGAGGCAAAAAGAGCAATTTTCTACAACTTTGTCTTGATTATTGTCAATCTGCAGGCAAATTGAAGAAATTCCAGTAACTGAGATGAAGACCAAGTTGTATTTGTATTGGGTTGCATTTGTTGCATGTTCCCATCTAATATGAAACATCCGTGGGTACACAGTATCATCTTATTCTCATCAGCATTAAATTCTTTGGCACCCTCCTAGTGAGAATTGTCTTCCTCAAAGAGAACAGCAACATGTTTCATGAAAATGTATTTGACAAGATTTTGAAGCAGGTCAGTTTTTGAATAGGAGCATGCAAGCTCTCCATCCCTCACTGCTGGAGGCCTCTGAAATTTAATCTCAGCCTTTCAAAACTATCCCACAATATTTGCCACCCACTCCGGCCTGCTGGGCCAGAGAGACGCCATGAGTGCTGAGGTCTACTCAGAGGGTGGAATTAAAACAAAGCATCTCCTCCCCCTTTCTCCAAACATACACAAACACGCTGTACTTCCAGATAAAATACTGTGGAAAATAGCTAGGGTGCTGACTGCTTTCAAATCAAATTAAGGGTTGACTAAAACCACAAATCCCCTGGGATCTGGAAAAGAGTGATCACGCAAGGAGTGGGTGTATTGTTTGCCTTCCATTCTCTATAGATCAACCAGCTTCACATAAAAGGTTTCCTAAGGCAAAATTAGCAAGACTTCATAAAGGAGGCAGGAACTCAGTGGGCTTCCCAGGCCAAGCTCTACAGCTTTTAACTAGACTATAAGATGACCATAAGGAAACACTGAGGTGAGAAGGAAATGAAAAAGTCCACCTAGTCATATACATTCATTGTAACTGTTGTGTAGCCGGTTCTTTGCAGGCATTGAGTGAGACGGAAGGTTCAAAACAGCAACAGGCTTTATTGAAGGTCAAACATAACTGAAGCAACAAGAGAGCTGCTGCAAAGCTATTTATACGGTTGGCTGATAGGCAGCGACCAATAGGTTTGAAGCATAGGTTTCCCGCCCAAACACCTACTTAGCCAGCTGGAGACAACCAGTCTGGGCTGGCTAGCAACCCTTACAACATACACCTGAACTAGCACTTAGCAATTGAATGCAAGCAGTTAGCAAGTAGCGCAACAAGAGCAAACACTTACAACATATACAAAAGGCCGACTTCCGGTGGGCTGCCCGCGGCTCAGCTGAGTAATTTTCACCCGAAACAGCGCCGATCAGCTGTTCGGGTGAATTTGAAGCCCTCTCCTCGGGAGAAGAGGAGGGGGTGAGGCCCCAGGTAGGGGTCGAGTTCTCCGGGGCCGCCTGAGCTTGTAGCTTGGGCGGCTGAAGGATTGAACTCCCCCCATAGCCTGGGTTGCTCCCAGCTGGTCAGCGTCTCTGCTCCGGATTTCTTGGAGCAGAGCCAGGCGTTTGCGACCACCCCTGCCTGAAGGAAGGACTATGGAATAAAAGGAGCAGGCAGAGCGGTACAAGAGGAAAAGGTAAAGAGGATTATTATATTTTACTCTCGAGCTTGATGGACTTTTTAAACTTAAAGTGAAAGTGCGTCACAAGTGAAAGTAAAAGATGGCGGCTAAACCTCCTTCAAAAACTCTTCGGAGTGCTGGAACTTCTCCGGTGCAACAGACATCGTTGCAAGCCTTGCTTCCTCCTGCTGCATTGACATCGAAAGATTTAGAAGATGCCCTTGAAAAGCATGCCCAGGTAATTTTAGTAACATTGAGTGATAAACTGGCGAAAATGGAGGAGAGAATAGATGAGAGGATGGAAGAGAAATTTAGTGCGATGAGGGTAGACATTCTGTCTACAGTGGAAAGTGTGGCTGAATGTGTACAAGGCCTGGAAGAAAAAGTGGAAGATTTGACTCAAAAAAATGCTGTATTAGAAGTTAAGGTATTGGAGAATGAAGATAAAACGGACAGAGAGTTAAGCCTTGTTCAGTTTTACCAGATGCAGTATGCTATTAGAATTAGGGGCTTAAAAGAAAATATTAAAGAAGATTTAAAGCAGCTGATTTCTGAAGCCCTGGAAGCAGTATTGGGTCAGCCAGCATCTGAAATAAAGGCATGTATGGATAAAGTTTTTCGTGTAAACTCATGGATTGCCAGACAGAGGAAGCTACCCAGAGATGTGGTGGTTTATTTTACAAAAAGAGAAATTAGAGATGAAGTTATTCAAGCTGTCTATGATACTAAAGTAGTGGTTGCTGACCAAGAAGTTTTGGTTTTAAAGGAAATCCCTCCAAAGATCTTAAGGAGAAGAAAGGACTTTGCATTTCTGGTGCAGGAACTTAAACAACGTGACATAAGGTTCAGATGGGAGATCCCAGTAGGGCTGGTGGTAATGCATGAAGGTAAAAGATACCGTCTGGTTACTGTGGCACAGGCGCATGAATTCTACAATAATGTTTTAAAAGCAACTCCACTATCACTTCTGGAAGCAGCAAAGTGATCTGGAGAAGGGAAACCTCAAGAGGCTGAAGATGGACAGACAGAGGAGAATGGTGCAGGAGTGGATCAAACTATAACTTCGTTGGCTGACGCTGGAGAGCAGAGGGTGACGCGTGCTGCTTTAAAAAGAGCAAAACAAGTAAAAGAACAAGACCAGCAGAAGTTTTTGGAATCTTCAAAGCGTACTTACAGCGAGGCAGTGGGAGGAGCGCGGCCTAAAGACGGCAAGGCCATTGGTGAGGTGCTCCAAAAGCTTTGGGGCGATAAGAATGGCGACTAAATTTTTGACTTGGAATGTTAATGGATTGAACTCGCCTCAGAAGAGAAAGTTAGTTTTCTTATATTTAAAACAATTTAAGACTGATGTTATATGTTTGCAAGAAACGCATATTAGGGCTATGGACCAAAAGCTTTTATTGAACTCAAGACTGGGTGCGCACTTTGTTGCCTCTGCAATGAATAAGAAAAATGGAGTGGTTGTTTATATTAAAAGTGCCATAACAGCGGACTTAATTGAAGCAGACAAGCATGGAAGATACGTACTGATAGACTTGTTGCTAGAAGGCAAAAAAACGCTTTTAGTTGGACTGTATGCCCCTAATCAACAACAACAACAGGCTGACTTTTTTAGTTTACTTCATACAAAGCTTACCCAGTTGGATTACAAATCGTTTATTTTTATGGGGGATTGGAATGGTGTAGTGGACGTACAGATGGACAAGGCTGGCTTTTTTAAGCGTATTCCGTGTCATGCCAGATTGCCAAAGTCTTTTTTTGAAATGAAGGATGATTTGGAATCGCGAGATATTTGGCGTGACATACACCCGCATGAAAAGGATTATACTTTTTTTCTGATAGACATCAATCTTTTTCTAGGATTGATTTTATTTTGCTGACTAATGATTTTTTTCTAGGATTAAAAAGGTGAAGATTTGTGCAAGAGCTATTTCTGACCATAGCCCAGTATGGTTAGAGATTAATAAGGATAATAGAGATAGGCGTTCGTGGCGCGTAAATGAGAATTTGTTTAGAAACCAGAAAAATGTTGAAGAGTGTAAACAGCGAATGAAGGATTTTTTTGAATTTAACATGAATAAGGATACTTCTATGGATATGGTCTGGGATGCTAGCAAGGCCTATATGAGAGGAGTGTTGATATATATGAACAATAAACATAGACGTATTTTGGAAGCTAGAAGGAAAGAATTGGAGAATGAAATTAAGGAAAAAGAGAACGTTTTGATTCTGAATCCATCGGATGTGAAGACTAAGGAGGCTATTAAGCTATTAAGAGGACAATTTGATAAATTAATGGCTGATCAAGTGGCAACCAATTTGAGGTTTGCCAGGCATAATACTTTTTGCAATGCTAATAAGCCAGGTAGATGGCTAGCTTATAGACTAAGGAAAAAGCAGAGGGCTTCTAACATAGACAAAATTGAACACAAGGGAAAAATGGTGTTTCAACAGGATTTTATTAAGAAAGCTTTTGTGGATTTTTATTCCAAATTATATGCTAAGGAGAAGATTAATGAAAAAGACATTGATGAATATTTGGAGAATGCTAGCATCCCGATGCTTACACAAGTACAAAAAGAGGAGATTAATCAACTGATTACAGAAGAAGAAATACTTACAGTAATTAAGGAACTGAAGGTAGATAAAGCGCCAGGTACAGATGGTTTGACGGCGGCCTACTACAAAAATTTACAATTAGAGATGGTTAAACCGTTAAAGGAACTGTTCCAGACAATCCAGCGAGGGGGAAAGGTGCCTCCATCTTGGAGAACTGCTTTTATCTCTTTGATTCCGAAGGAAGACCAAGATGCTACTCAAGTAAAAAACTATAGACCAATATCACTATTAAATACAGACTATAAGATATTTGCTAAGGTGTTGGCTAATAGATTGATGAGGGTTCTGCAACGGGTGATTCATGGGGATCAAACTGGGTTTATTAGTGGTAGGCAAATGAAAAATAACGTGAGGCATATAGTAGATGTGTTGGAATTTTTGGAAAGGAACAACCAGATCCCTGCGGCGCTAATTTTTTTAGACGCGGAAAAAGCTTTTGATCAATTGAATTGGCAATTTTTGATGAAAGTTTTAGACAAAATGAATTTTGGGGATAAATTTTTGCAACCAATCAGGGCATTATATCAAAAACAAACAGCCCGAATAATAGTTAACAATAGTCTGACAGAAGTATGTAATATTGAGAAGGGCACAAGGCAAGGGTGTCCGTTATCGCCCTTGTTATTTGTGTTAACATTGGAGATATTATTGGTAAAAATACGAAATTCGGAAAGAATTAAGGGTATACAGATTAGAGATCAGGATTATAGATTGAGAGCGTTCGCAGACGATCTGGTTGTTACAGTGACCCAGCCGGAGAACTCTGTTGTGGACCTGATGGAGATAATAATGCAATATGGGAAGGTTTCTGGATTTAAAGTTAATGTACAGAAAAGTAAAATTTTGGCTAAAAACATGACAGTATCGCAAAAGGCCCTTTTAGAAGGGTTAACTGGATTTGAGATTGTCAAAAGGGTTAAATATCTGGGGGTGTTTTTGTCACCCTCTAATACAAAATTATATAAAAATAACTATGAAAAATTATGGGGAAAAATCCAAAAAGAAATGGAGAGTTGGGAAAAACTGCAATTGTCTTTGTTGGGGCGAATAGCAGCAGTAAAAATGAATGTCCTGCCTAAATTTTTATTTTTATTTCAAATGATACCGGTTCTTAAGAAAGATTCCAATTTGGAGGAATGGCAGAGAGGTATCAATAAATTTGTTTGGGCAGGGAAAAGGCCATGAGTTAAACTTAAGATTATGCAGGATACTCGTGAAAGAGGTGGTCTTAAAATGCCCAATCTTAAACTATATTATGAAGCTGCTGTGTTAGTAGGAATAAGTGATTGGATTAATTTGACACAAGAGAGATTATTAAATCTTGAGGGCCACGACTTGTTGTTTGGCTGGCATGCATATTTGTTGTATGACAAGAAGGTAGATAATGTGTTTAGAGTGCATATTTTAAGACAGGCTTTGCTGAGAGTTTGGAAAAAGTACAGACATAAGTTAGATTGTAAGATACCATTGTGGGCAATTCCAAAACACGCAATAGAAAATATACATGCTGGTTTCAAACATGATGTGACTACGTACAAGGAGATTTTAAGCTTGGAACGAAATGTTTGGTGTTTGAAGCCATATAGTCTCTTGCGAGACGAGAAGATTGTGCAAAATTGGTTTCAATATACTCAGCTACGGGCCAGGTGGAAAGAAGATCAGAAAAATGGTTTTACAATGACTGATGAAAATCTGATGAAGCAAATTAGAAATCAGGGACCAGCACATATTAAACGGATATATCTTGCATTGATAGAGATTGATTCAGAAACAGAACTTGTTAAGGACTGTATGATAAAATGGGCCCAAAACATCCAGGAAGTTATCACAATGGACACGTGGGAAAAGATTTGGGTGAGGAACGTAAAATTTACACAAGCTCAAAACTTAAGAGAGAACTTTTATAAAATGTTTTATAGATGGCATTTAGATCCTAAAAAGCTTGCAAGTATGTATCCGAACTATCAGCCAAAATGCTGGAGATGTGGAGATGAAGATGCAACATATTTTCATGTATGGTGGACTTGTAAAAAGATCAAGGTTTTTTGGATAAAAATTTGGTGGAATATGCAGAAGATTTTTAAGCAAAGGATAAAGTTTTGCCCGCAACTCTTTTTGTTGGGAATAATCACGGATGCTACGGTTGTGGACACTAAGTTGATGTTAAATTTAATTACGGCAGCAAGACTTTTGATAGGTCAGTATTGGAAGAAAGAGGAACTGCCGACCATAGAAGAGTGGACTTTAAAGGTTTCCGACCTGGCAGAGATGGCGAAGATTTCGGCCTATTTGAAAGATCACTCGCAAGAACGTTATATTATGGAATGGAGAAAACGGATTGAGTTTATCCAGAACAAGTATAGGGTTAAGAAGTTTCATGTAGCATTTGAATAAGTCTTCTTTCTTTTTTTCTTTTTCTATTTTAGTTTCTTTATATATATTTAATATTACTAAGGTTTGTCTTATCCTATATAAGCTAGAGAGTGATGGATTTTAGAGTTTATGGTTGTTAGTATATGGTTGTTTAGGATGGTTTTTTTTATATATACCTTGTATTTAGCTCTGGGAAGTTGGGGGGGAGGGGGGGAGGGGGGAGAGGGAGGGGGGAGGGAGGAGGGAGGGGGAGGGGGGATTCTTAAAGAAAAATTGTATGTTAAAACTTTTCAATAAAAAAAAAACATATACAAAAGGCCATTACAGTAATTTTGGAAAATTTTATTTATTTATTTAAAGAAAATTTACATGGCTGCCCAATTCACTCTTGGTGACTCTGGGCAGCTTAAAGGATAAAACCCTAATATAAAAAGCAATAACAACCACCACCACCCCAGCAACAACTATCAGACAAGCCACTTGATGGGCTCCATATCACCCTGGGGTCCCCAGTCTATTGGCAGAACTATGTCTTCAGGGCTTTGCAAAAAAAAGTGTCAAAATGAGGGCCAATCTTATCCCTGCAGGGATGATGCTCCACAGGGAGGGACCCACCACAGGAAAGATCTTGTTCTTGGTCCCACTAGATGGACCTCCTTAGGAGAGGGGACCCATAGCATTCCCTGCCTTCCCACTTTGGTGAATCAGGTAGATGTGACTGGGAAAAGACAGCCCTTCGAATAACCTGGTCCCAAACCATGTAGGTTCCTTGAATCAAACCCAGTAGCTCCTGCAGGAGAGGTTAACACATGTGCAAATCTAAGCTGGTACAAAACCATGTGGGTTACCACATTTTGAACAAACTAAAGCTTCCAGATACTTTTCAAGGGCAATCCCATGTAGAGGGCTTGCAATTGATTGCCCGAATGGCTGGTAACTGCCCAGGAATCCCTTTTCAGTAATAATAACAAAGGTTCTGGTATTTATTATAAGCCTAGAAATCCAGAAACTCAACTGTTGGGGTGGACTAACCAAGACTTTGAATGTTTTGGGAAGCAACTCACACTTGATGTAGCTCTCTTTCCCTCCCCATTCCTCACTCCCCCTGCCAGGGATACCAGGACAAATGCATCTCTCTGCATTAAGTCTGATCAACACATGTATACACCCTGAAATGTTGAGCCTCTGTTACACAGACTGTGGTTGACTCTTGTTTTACGTAAATAGTGGCTCTGGGGATTTCTTTCTGCTTTCTTGCATTTCCTCCCACACATGCACAATATAATGAAACTCAACAACTGTTGTTTGCAAAGGAAAGCGGCGAAGACACTCTGAATACAGCACTGCCTGGAGAACTCCGAAAAAATAAATAAATAAATAACCAAACTGCTGATTGCTGTGTTCATTAAAAAGTGATTCCCAATGACAGTATATCCACTTTATTGAATAGAAGTCATCTCCCTTAACAGGACAGCTTGGTTCAGTTTACTGAACAATTTGGCATATGGAGCCTTGAGTGATGGTGTACATGAAGCCATTACTGTGGAAGATAAAAATAAGTCAGAACAGCCCTTTTTCAGTGCTGTGACTGAGCTAGCATGCATGGTGAGAAATCAAGAGAGCATCACATCATCCCCCAAAATGGAGAGAATCAGTTGCCACAGCTACATTGTGGTGAGCAGATAATAGGATTGCCACCTATTGTGAATTCCCTATGGAAAAATCATACTTTAAAGCAGGGATGTTTAATCTTGGCAACTTTAAGACTTGTGGACTTCAATTCCCAAAATTCCCCAGCCCACATGGCTGGCTGGGGAGTTCTAGAGTTGAAGTCCACAAGTCTTAAAGTTGCCAAGATTAGACACCCCTGCTTTAAAACAAAGAATATTCTACCTGTTCAAGCTCTATTCAATGGGCTGGAGTAAATGGAAATTTAAAATTATGGAGAACTGCTGCAAAATCTCTCATTTGCTTTTGAAAAGTCTGGGCTGCAACTTTGGAAATTTTCACCTGCGAGGGCTAATCACACTGTTTGCTAACACCTCCAGTATCAAATATTGAGGCACACAAGGATTCCATGACAGTTTAAAAGCAAAATTGCTTTTAAATTTTACACTGTTCAATCCTTTCAACCCTGAAGCACTTTGGTGCTGCCAACATGATTGTAATAGTAATTCTTCAGCTCTCTGATCCTACAACATCAGACGTCTGGAAGGGAGTTGAACTGCTTTATTTCTAACTCAATTGCAGTTCATTTGGAACTATGACAGAATTAGTATTTTCTTTTGCAATGCTTCGAAATGCAGCAACTCCAATGGTCTTGCTCGTGGTGTGTTGCTCTATTGGAGAAAACTGGTGAATCCCATCGAGTTTTGCTCCCTTTCATCTAACAAAAACATAAATATGGCCTGCCTGGAAAAATCCCACCCCCCCATAATTTAGCCTTCATCTAACCTCAACCCATGAGTGAGGCAGCCTGAAATCCTTCACTGCAACAGTGTTAAAGGAATAGAGGTAGTTCTCAATTTACAACCACAACTGAGCCTACTACCAGCCCTGCAGAAATGTCAGGGACAAACCCTTTTCAAAAGTCAATAGGCTGAAAGTAAGCCAGCCAAATTTATTTACACAAAACAGATCCAAAACAGAGCAAACAGAGCAAAACAAATACGAAGCACGACTAAATCAGAAGCTGTTCAAACGGTTGCCTTCAGCAACCAGCACATCCCACACATTCCCCTTTTAAACAGTTTCAAGGCGTGGCTTCCCTTTGCCTCCTCCCAAGGTGCCCCATTGCCTTCCTTTGTTTACTCCTGCTTGTCTGCCTCCTGCTTGTCTGCCTCCTGCTTGTCCTTGAACAAGGCCAGCTGTGGGTCTTCTTCGTCCAAGCTGTCAGGCTCACACAGCTGGGTCTGAGGAGGAACCAGATGGGAGGGGCCTGGCTGAGAGCTCTGCGATGCCTCAGAACTGTCCTCTGCAGGCTCTCCAATCCCCTCCTCCTCCTCCTCCTCAGAATTGTCCGATTCAACTGCCGAACCCACAGGCTGACACTGAATCACAACATTGAGACATTTGTTAAGTGAATTTTGCCCCACTTTATGACATTTCTTGCCATAGTTGTTAAGTGAATCACTGCAGTTGTTAAGTTAGTAACCTGGTTTCCCTAGTGACTTTTTAAAAGGTGATCACATGACCCTAGGATACAGCAGTCACCATAAATATGAACTTGTTGCCAAGCATCTGAATTTTGACCATGTGACTCTGGGGATGCTGCAAAAGTTGTAACTGTGAAAAATGGTCATAAATCACTTTTTTCAGTGCTGTTGTAACTTTGAATGGTCACTAAATGAACTGTTGTAAGTTGAGGACTACCTGTACTTTGTCCCTTATTCTGACACCGTCTAACGGGAATCTCAACTTGGCATGTCAAATTTGTTAGGCTTTGACTTCTTTTCCTTGGAGGATAGTCAGATGGTTTGGAAGAGGGAGAATTAGCAATTGGACCAGCAAATTGTGCCAATGTACTTCTCGGCTGACTCAGAAATCATTGGAAAACACTTCAGCTCAACAATGGCAAAAGCCTCCCGTGTGCTGACTCCTGGCTTTAGCAGTCCTAGCAGATCCTTCGTAGGGGAAGATAGCTTGAAAGGTCTCCAGATTTTTCGATGTATCCTTGCATATAATCTGGAGTAAAAGCAGGGGGGAGCCTGTCATCCATAGCAATGTCAGTGAGGAAACGATGGAAATTGCATCATTTTAATTTCTTTATACAGTATAATTTCTACAATAATGTATTTTATTTTATGGAAATAAAATACTTCTTCTGCCTCATCTTATAAACTTGAGTGATGACTTTATTATGCAATTGATGCTCACTGGCACAACCAACATGATTTTTTAAAAAGTCTGCAGCAGCTGAATGTAAGGTGGTGATTGCTCCTTGTTTCGCGTTTTTGGTCCATGGTATTGAGGACCACTGCGGTTTATTTTGAAACTGGTTCTGAAGTTTGGAGATCTGAAGGATGGAAATGACTTTTTATAAAACACAGTAAGTGTCACGAAATGACCTGAAAAACTCAGGAACTTTTGTTATTTAAACGTTTTAATTATCTTAATGAAAACATTGTCCTTGAATGAATTTTTTATTTGTTTTCTTATAGATTAATACGATACTAAAGACCAGCATTGGCTGGCTTTCTATTTTTTATATGTGTAAATGTGAGTATCTTCTACAACATTGTACCTTTCCCTGTTGGCAGTTCCAACATTATATACCCAATCTATGAAATTAGAATGGATGTATGACAGATCACTCCTTACATCGATCATTATTTAATAATGGTTAGGTTTACACATTTTGCTGGGCAAGGACTACTATAGATCCAATGGTTGCGTTTGCACAATGTAAAAATATTGGATTATTCATTCATTCATTCATTCATTCAATTTATATGGTTGTATATCTCATATACATGTCTCTAGGTGGCTGACAAAACAGAATAAAAACACAACCAGCATTATAAACATAAAGAACACAAGACAAGAACACTCACCACTTCTCAAGGAATGAGCTCACCCACACTATCAGGGTCCCAAAGCTTGAAGGCCAAACAAATTTTTAATGCTTTGCAAAAGGGTAACAGGGGTCGGGCAAGTCTTATCTCAGGAGGGAAATAATGTTCCAAAGGATGGCCACCATGTCAAAAAAGGACCTTTTCTTGGGCTCTGCCAGATGACATTCCCTTGTGAACAGAAATCGGAGCCTGCCTCTTCTGGTAGATCTAATCGGACAGGTAGCCAATGGATCTAATCGTTTTGAGTTTGCTTGCGTGTGCATGTGCGGGCACGCGCACATGCAGCTCAATATGCTGTGTGAACCCAGCCACTTTGAATAATTTGTATTTGTCGTGCAAACACTGAACATGATTTTACCCAAAGTAAGTACCGTACGATGAATGCAGACTGCATCTGAAAACTAATTAAAGGAAACTGTTGTAGAAGCTCTCAGATCATGTTTTTGCTGGATATTCATAATCCAATCCAAATTTACCTTCTGAAAAGCCAGTTCTGCTAGTTTACAGCAGACACTGGCAGATGTAGCTGATGTCATCAATTCTTTTTTCTTTTCCCAGCCCTTTTAAATCTGTTGCCTAACCACAGGAACACTGTTTTTATTGATCAGTCAGTCACTCTGGGTGCTTCTCCAACTGAAGAGCAAGGTATGAACATATTAAATAAAGTATGTGTTTGAAGATCTTGGGTTAATCAATTTCCAGGAAAACATGTCCTTCTTTTGTCTACTGCCAGATTTTTCTGACTCATATGTAATTATATATTCACCATAACCCTCTCAGCCAGTTGCTTATCTGACCTTACATTCTAGACCTTATTAACAAGATTACTGAAAGAACTCTCGTACGAAATTGCCGATCTTAAAAAAATATAAAAAGTACCAGCTCTGCAAAATAAACTTCTGTGTCAGAAGGCTGGTAAGTAGCCAATATAATGTCAACTTTTTTTAAAAAAAGAAACTAGGAGAGACTTCAATAGGATAAATTTGTGAAAGCAATGAAAGATAAAAGCAACAAGTGTTGTGTACAACAGGAATAGCAAACATTTCACAACTTTTCATGGATTAAATAGATGATATATTATAAAATGACAATCTTGGCTGAAGATTCAAAATAGCTTCTGCAAGGGCTTCTTTAGATCTCTATGGTGATTCTCAGTAATGCAAAGGTGCTTTTTTCAGGTGACTCTGAGGGCACAGATAAACCTCCAAGTGGCCTCAACAACTCTCAGAAAGAATGCTAAATGACCAGATGACTGCAAGGAATTTAAATCCTTCCACCTTCCACCATTCAGTCAGAACTGAAGAAGCTTCTTGGATGAGAAGCGAAACATCTTCAAGGAAAAACAAAATCCAGATGCCTTTTGAGAAAAGCACCTTTGCTTCTTTAGATATATTTATGTGAACTTATATAAGCTTTTTGCCTTTTCTCATCTCCATGCCTTTTATTATTTCTTTTCTACATTAATTCCCTCCTGCCCTGGAACAATTATGATAACAGGAAAAGATTACAAGAATGAGAAAAACAGAAAAATGTGGGGAAACAATAGACTTTTTCTGCTAACAGAGCTAATGGAAAAGCAGAATAAATCTTCAACAAAATATAAGGCATGTTCCACCATTCTGGACTGATCAAAGGAAGAAACAAATGGATGAGTGAAGCTTGCCAAGGGATGGCAAGAAGTTTCCTCCACAATTATGTAACACTAAACAATTCACAGGTTGGATTATGCTGGTCTTTCCATTCTCACCTTGCAGTAAGTCTCTTGCCTTCTTAAAGAGGCCCCAAGGTATGTATGCCAATAATGCAGGCTTTCGCTGGTGCTGCAGTCTTGAGGAATATTTTGTTCTCTGGTTGCTTCTTGGCTCCTGGGGAGAGGCTATGTGCCAGGATGGGCATTTGACCAGCTTCCCAAATACCTGCTACACCTGAACATGTAACAAACCTCAAAATCTTTTGTGGAAAGGCTTCAAGCAACTACATGGCTCCTTTTTGGCTCTCAGTGAAACAATTTAATTTTAATATACGGTAATTGGTGCTCTATGGATCTTGTGATTCAGAAAACAGATTATAAAAGAGGAGAACGGCATTTAGTGTCTAATCCCAGGATTTAGAAGTCTGAAAATTGGAGGGTGGATTTATTAGAGTATTATTCTTATAGTATAGCTACTTTACTTCTGGAATGCATAGCACATATCACAAGCAATCTTCCTGATACTATTTTCAGTCCAAACCCCTTTTTTCTTTTCACTGAGCCATGGTGGTGCAGTGGTTAGAATGCACTATTGCAGGCTAATTCTGCTGGCTGCCAGCAATTCTATTTTCACTGGCTCAAGGTTAACTCAGCCTCCCATCCTTCCAAGATCGGTAAAATGAGGACCCAGATTGTTGGGGCCAATATGCTGACCCTGTAAACCACTTAGAGAGGGCTGTAAAGCACTGTGTAGTAAGTAGTATATAAGTCTAAGTGTTATTGCTATTCTTCTGACTGCTGTGATGACAGTTTCTTGTCCTAACCTGGTTTAGTAAGCTGTGGTTACAACTTGCTTCAAACCTATATCTTCATTTGTGGAAGGCTATGCTGGAGAGAAATGTAACTTGGGACCTAAAGCCATTTGCGACTTCTGAGTCTTTTTAAGGCCAGACATTCTCTATGCTTGCTGAAAATTGGCAGCCCAATTTTCCTCCTTTTCATGTAGAAACAGTTGGGAACTGTCCCTTAGACTCAGAGCAGGAGTCTCCAAACTTGGCAACTTTTACGTTTTGTGGATTTCAACGCCCAGAATTACCGGTACTCTGCTGACATGGTTGGCTGAGGAATTCTGGGAGTTGAAGTCCACAAGTCTTAAAGTTGTCAAGTTTGGAGACCTCTACCTTGGAGCTTAAACGAGGCCAAAGATAAATACCAATCACCAAACTATCCCAAAATCCAGACCAAGAAAACAATCATCCACTACCACTTGAAGCAACTGCCTCGTTGCGTGGGCTGTGGACAACTCACCAGAACAACTTACTGCTTTGCTGACTACTGTACTTACCACTGGGGATCATCCAAAAGCACCGATTCAATAGGAGGCGAGTGTGGCATTGCTGCTCCTGGGGGACAAATATTTGGGGGAGTAATACAGGTGGAGCACACTGCTGCCTCATTACCAGTAGGGGGAATGGTGCATTTCCTCTCTATTAATTGGGGGTTCATTCTCCAGTCTCATCTTCGGTCATTACCATCATGGTAGGGAGCTGTTTGCTTATATCCCACCTTATTTTTATAAGTAATTCAGAATGGCAAAGACAACGAATATTCCTTCTTTCTCTCAACAACCCTGTGAGGTGAGTTGGGCTAAGAGACAGTGACTGGCCAAAGATTACCATGAAAGCTGGCTTTCATGCCTAAGGCAGGACTAGAACTCGGAGTCTCCTGGTTTTTAGCCTAGCAACTTAACCAGACAGGCACTCTATAAAATCAGTGTCCTTAAGATCAGATCCAGATGCTTTTTCAACTATCAGGCAACACTGCATTTATTCCACTTCTAACTGCTGCTCCATAGGCACTCGATAACCAATACATGAGAGCAGTTGCTTGATTCACAATTGAAAAGAATTCACAGTCGAATATTGAGAGAAATAATACCAGGAAGAAGGCTCTTGTACCTGAAAAGTGAGCTAGATATCACAATGATATGACAGGACTTCAAGCTCTGTTCTAAGAGGAAAAAATGAGATAAAGCAAGGAATGGCATAGTTTTCTGCCTGTCTCTGAGATGGGCCCCTGATCCTAACTAGCATCAACCTCTCCTCTTCCAGGCATGGAACAGGAAAGGGAGAAGCTTCAGTGATTATTTGTTTGGGTTTGTGAGTTTTCCATTCAATGAGGCTCTGGCATGAAAAAGAGCTACCCAGTGACTGGGAATGAAGCCCAATCCCTCTGAGCACCCAAATGACTCATTAGTGTGAGGGGTCATGTTGCAAAATGGGTGGGTGGGGATAAATAAATAAAATGTTATTGATGTTCTTGAAGAGAACAGATAGAAATAGAAGACATGTACAAAAGCAAAAGTTCTAAGTACTGTTCAAACATTTCAACCCAAACTATATTAAACTTAAATACCAAAACTTAACAACAAACATAGTTATATAAGAAAAGGGGGAAAATAATAAAAGTATGACAATTGGTGTTTTTTTATTTTATTTTTTTCCAGTATTAAATAAGAAAAAAAAACTGGACTTAGGAAACTACAGGCCAGTCAGCTTGACACTTATGTCTGGGAAAATCCCAGAAAAGGTAATCAAGCAATGGCTTTACAAGCACTTAGAATGAATAAACTAACTGCCCAAAGCCAACAAGGATCTGTTAAAAGCAGGTTGCACTGGACAAATCTAATTCTTTCCCTTGACAATATTAGCAGATAATTGAATACTGCATGTATAGCAAAATTAGACTTCAGTAAGGCATTTGATAAAGTAGGACATAACTAGATAACCTGGGAGCCATTAGGGTTTCATAGATATTTCTTTAACTAAACAGAGAAACAGAATGGGAGAAAAATCAGTGGAAGTGACTTCTGACTTCCTGCTGGCTTCCCCACTGATTTCCCTTGTAGGAAGGTTGCAAGGAACATTGGAAATGATCACACGACTGAAGCTGACTGCAGTAATATGATGCAGCAGCAATGAATCAACCATTACTTTGCAAGTTTCAATCCCACAGAAGTCATGAATACATTTGGATGCAGTTAACCCATTTGAGGTACCTTGATTAAAAAAATTGTTGCCCTATGATGCAGCATTTACCCAACTGAAAATTACAATCAAAAGACACAAGAGTTTTAGTAGTGTATAACTTGCTTTTGAAATCAGAACACTGATACTCTGAAATTTTGTGATGCCCTGTGGATTTTGAGGTCCTAAAGTGTACCTTGTTCAGTTTATGCTTAAACCTGGCACTGCTAACAATACCTTTATTATAAGGTTGCAATAACAGAATTTTGAACTGTGAAAGTACATCTCTCCCCCTCCCCCTTCAACTTTACTAAGAGTTCCTTTTGAGACATTTGTCACACCCTCATTGCTTCTGCAGCCTAAGCTACACTGTTACCTAGTCTGCTGCTCTTTTTCCTCCTCCTCCTCCTTCTGTCTCTCAAGGATATTTATAGATATCTATGGTTCTATAAAGGACGCGTGGGTTAGGACGCTGAGCTTGTCGATCAGAAGGTCGGTAGTTTGGCGGGTTGAATCCCGAGTGCTGCGTAGCAGAGTGAGCGCCTGTTACTCGTCCCAGCTTCTGCCAACCTAGCAGTTCGAAAGCACGTAAAAAAATGCAAGTAGAAAAATAGGGACCACTGCAGTGGGAAGGTAACAGCATTCCATGCGCCTTTGGCGTCTAGTCATGCCGGCCACATGACTACGGAGACATCCTCGGACAAGCGCTGGCTCTTTGGCTTTGAAACGGAGATGAGCACCGGCCTCTAAAGTCGGAAACAACTAGCATGCATGTGCGGGGGAACCTTTACCTTTTTATGGTTCTATAAATATTCTTACAGACTATTAATTTAATTTAATAATTTAATTTGTATACCGCCCTTCTCCCGAAGGACTCAGGGCGGTGAACAGGGCAATACATAATAAAAAACAGGATACAAAAATTAAAAAGTGATTAAACAACTATGCCCGTAATTAATACATATTAAAAATTAAAACTAATTATAAAAAACCCAACCCCATCCCGTCAGACCAGGCCAGCTTGTTCAAAAAAGAAGGTTTTGAGATCGCGCCGGAAGGAGCGAAGGTCGGGGGCCATCCGGAGCTCGACCGGTAAGCGGTTCCATAGGTCTGGCGCACCCACAGAGAAGGCTCTCCCCCTGGGGGCCACCAATCAGCATTCTTTGATCGGAGGCACCCTGAGGAGGCCCTCTCTGTGGGAGCGCACTGGACGGAGGGAAGTTGACGCCGGCCGCAGGTGTTGCCGTAGGTAATCCGGACCCATGCCATGAAGGGCTTTGTAAGTCATCACTAACACCTTGAACCTCACCCGGAGAGCAACTGGTAGCCAATGCAGCTTGCGGAGCAAAGGTGTAACATGGGAGTATCGGGAAACCCCCAAGACAACTCGCGCAGCTGCATTCTGCACCAGTTGAAGTCTCCGGGTGGACCTCAAGGGCAGCCCCATGTAGAGAGCATTACAGTAGTCTAGACGAGAAGTCACGAGCGCATGAGTGACTGTACGCAAGGCATCCTGGTCTAGATAGGGTCGCAACTGGCGCACCAGGCGAACCTGGGCAAAGGCCCCCCCTAGTCACAGCTCCAATATGCTCTTCCAAAGAGAGCTGTGAATCTAGAAGGACCCCCAAGTTGCGAGCCCTATCTACGGCAGGTAATAGCTCACCCCCCATGGCCAGAGATAGAATAATCGGAATATCCTGGGATGCCGGCACGAACAGCCACTCAGTCTTGTCAGGGTTGAGTCGAAGCCTGTTCCTCCCCATCCAGACCCGGACCGCCTCCAGGCAGTGGGACATCACGTCAAGGGCATCACTGGGGTGGTTTGGGGTCGAAATAAAAAGCTGGGTATTACAAACATAGACTGAAAAAACCCAATTCAATGCTGTGATACTGAGGACTCTTCTATGGTTTCAGGTAAGATGACCTATAATCCTGCCCCCCTCCCAAATTAGGAAACACAATACAGGTAGTCCTTGACTTACACTAGTTCGTTCAGTGACCGTTCAAAGTTACAACAGCACTGCAAAAAGTGCATGACCATTTTTCACACTTATGACCATTGGGGCCTCTCCATGGTCACGTGATCAAAATTCGGATGCTTGGCATCCGACTCATAATTGTAATGGGTGCAGTGTCCTGGTCACCTTTTGTGACCTAACAAGCAAGGTCAATGGGGAAGCCAGATTCACTTAACAACCATGCTACTAACTTAACAATTGCAGTGATCCACTTAACAATTGTGGCAAGCAAGGTCAGAAAATGGAGTAAAACTTACCTAACCAATGTTGGGCACAATTGAAGACATAAGTCGAGGACTACCTGTATGTTGAAAGGCCTCCCATCTGAGGCTGAATGATATGGAGCTTCTCTTGTATAAGACAGCAGTTGGGAAGGAGACTCCCTCATTATAAATTGGAAGTGTTCATTATAAATTGGAAGTGTTCTACTTCAGATACTAAATTATCTTAGGCTGAGCTTGCAGGCCTACTTGCCCTGCCTTTATAAAACTTTGCCTGAGCTACGTACACTGACCTGGGGCTAACTCAGTTGTCCTCTAGTCTACAGTACATAAGTAGACAGGCAAGACAAAAGGAAATTTACCAGAAACGTTGATAACACTTTTACACCATGGCATTGATAGATGCTAAGTATACGATAAAATAAGTTGACAGAAGGGAGAAATACTTTCCCTACATATCAGTTTTTATTCATATACAAGTAGTCCTTGACCTACAACAGTTCCTGTAATGACCATTCAAAGTTACAACATGGTGAAAAAAGTGACTTATGACCATTTTTCACAGTTACAACCTTTCCAGCATCCCCATGGTCTGTGATCAAAATTCAGATGCTTGGCAACTGGTTCATATTTGTGATGGTTACTGTGTCCCAGAGTCCTTTTGCGACCTTCTGACAAGCCAGGTCAATGGAGAAGCAGGATCCACTTAACAACCACGTTACTAACTTAACAACTACAGTAATTCGCTTAACAACTGAGGCAAGAAAGGTCGTAAAATGGGGCAAAATTCACTTAACAAACCTCACTTAACAACAGAAATTTTGGGCTGATTTGTGGTTGTATGTTGAGGACTATTTGCACATCTGCACAGTGGAACGTAAGCAGCAGGAGTGGGCTTAAACATTAATCTTCACTTAAGGGAGATTGCAATTCTGGGGAGCTGCTGTCAAAGTAGAACAGAGGTGGCAGCAGATGTAATTCCTTTTCTAGTCCCCTTTGATCAGTGACATGGTTTCTTCTCATTTTTTGATGGGAAACGCATGAAACATGTAGCAAACTTTCTAATAGCCTTAGAAACCAAACAAAATTCCACCCAGCCCCCAAGTGTTGAGATGGCCTCTAATTATCAAGTTTGTCCACTTGGAGTAAAGAGAATACGTCAGTTAATTTTGTGATTTGCAGTAAGACAACTTCTAGTGTCAAGTGCCTCCAGATCTTGTTATATGTATGCATCCCATTGAATTCTTGTAAGTTGTTCCAAACTTGGCAAGAAGATATTCCTAAAATAAATCAAAACATTAACAGGTACCCAGTCTCTCCAAACTTTGCCCACAATTAGATCCAAATTGGCATTACTGCACAAGATCAGTAAGAAGATCAAGAACAACTGGGTTATCCACTCCTTGACTATTAAATACATTTAAGAGACCAATTTTGAATTTTGCCAAGTTCTAAATAAAAGCCATTTGTTCACTTCTGATTTACAGAATCTTCCAATATTACCCAACTGTTGTTTTGATATGCAGGTGTTAAAGACAGGATTTATGTCACATTAATGATGACTAAGTGACCCTAGCAGACATTTGAAATCACATATGAGGAAATGGATTGTATGTTCTCCCACCCTTGCGTTACCCAGTCAGCCAAGGATTCCCTGGCTACTGCTGGCTCAGCAGGAAGAGAGGCCATTGCATAAAGGAGAGGCCAGGGCCCAGTCCAAGACTTTGGGGTTTTTCATTTACTCCATTATCCCAAGCCAAGGTCAACAGTTCTGCAGCTGCTGGGGCTGCTGACAAGCCTGATTCTGATGACTAAGTAATTTTCTATAAATTCACTTTTGCTACACTCCCAAACCACAAGGAGTCTTTCAGTGTAAATATTAATTGAAGCAAGAGGACTAGGCTATAGCAGGTGAAATGCACAATCTGTGCAACTAAGATGCCCGCACAGGTTCATTGCAAAGTTTGGAGCTGTTTTACTCTGCTCCTCCCCTTCCGGACTTTAATATAATATGGTGGAGATAGAGGTCAGCACCTCTACCTCATCCATAATCACTATTCAACCAGAGGCAATTGGTATTTGTCATCTATATACTGATAATTCATCCCATGCTGAGCAACATTAAGCCAAACCCAGAAGTCATGTAACAGAGGGGGATCCAAGTTCCGTAGCACCCCGTAAGTGAATAACCACCAGTTAACCTTTTCCCACCCATCACCAATTGGTAACAACACAACATCCACACACTCCCAACACTTGCAGCTGGTCCAACAGGATACCATGATTAATAAGATCAAATGCCAGTGATAAAGTAAACAAGACCAGAAAGGCCACATTTCCCCCTATCCTAATCTCACCAGTAATCATCAAACAGCAACCAATGCAGTTTCAATTGGATAACAAAGCCGGACTCAGATAAGTCTCCAGATAAACTGGGCCCTCCAGAACTCTACAGACATAGAATAGCTCTATCATCTTTTTCTAATTTCTTTGCCTGTGTAAGTAGTTGTTTGTAGTTAGCTTGTGTCAACTTGTAATTAGTTACTGGCAGTTTGGTTCAACATCTTGTATCAATCTGAAAGGATATGAAAGGAAAAAGGCAAAGAAAATAGGTCAAAGGGAGGGGGTTCTTTACACTGTTTAAAAATTATACCAAAAACAAAGGTTCATATTTAACATGGCTGTTCTGGCAAAGCGAGGTTTCTTGGCTTAAATCTGGTTACTTGGATTGACTGTTCTGCGGATTGTTGTAACTGAAGTGCTCCAACTGCAGAGTGTCCTAGATCAGACTTTCTCAACCTCAGCTACTTTAAGATATGTGGCCTTCACCTCCCACAATTCCTCAAATGCTATGGAGGACGGGGCTAAAATCTGAGGTCCAGTTTCATTTGTAGCTGATTTATGCATGCAAGTCAAGCAATGTGGAAAAGTCTCTACTTGTCCAGGTGTCTTTCTGAATAAGCCAGTTTAAGGCTGCATTAGATAACACCAAGTTGGGTTGGCAGGCAAACCTGCATTTTTTCCCCCTTGAATGTTCTTAAAAGAAAGCTAAAGAAGCCAGTTTTCATATAAACTGTCATCCTTCTACCAGGTCTGGACCTTTTCTGTTTTCAACAGCTCTTTTGTATTTGCCAGAAACACAATAATAACAGTATTCCCAAACTGATCTCTCTAAAAGTATTCCTTCCCTCAGGACTAATGCTGCTGATCAGCAGTGTATTTCATTTTCATACAGAGACTAGCAAAACGATAGCACAGATGTCCAATTTTCCACTGAGACATTGCCAATCCCACTGAACTGAGTTTGATGTCTTGGTCAAGACTAACCTTGGTCTCATGCCAAGGGTTCAGGAAGCCTAAGTCCATTGGCCAGCATTCTGCTAGATTTTCATGAAGAGGCCCAACTTGACAGACTTCCAGCAAAAAGATAGATGGTCACCAACCAGGGAAGCAAAGAAGTCCAACCGGAAAGTCTCATAATGTTCTGGAAAGGTCTCCAGAACAAGCAAAGGAGAGGAGACGCCTCCACCCAATAGCCTCATTTGTATGCAGCTGCTGATGGTAACCAACAAACACCAGTCTGGAAAACAAAAATTGTTCCAGACTGTTGAGCAAAATCTTAACATGTTCTAAAAACAGATGCCCAAATCTCCTTCTGGCCAGTCCTAATTATTCTCTCTGGAGCTTTAGATGCCACCTTCCTCAGCATGATAACCATTTAGTATGTTAGCGCTATGAAACTCAAAATTCCCAGTCAGTATAGAAGACATGTTAGATGGGGTTTCTGGGAACTGGAAAGCAGCAGGTTGAGTGTATGAGTGAATTTGTTCAGAATGAGATGCATTAATGGATTCAGCAAACTGTTTTAATATGTTCATTTGGAGGTTTTGTGATAAAGCAAAAAAAACCTTATATAAATATATACTTGTGTTCCAAATTAAATAAAAAAGCAAAGATACAAAAGATTTTTGAATGAATTCAGCCATTAGACTGAATTCTAGTTTTACGTTTCAAGCAGAGAAATGACTGAGGCAAAGCAGAATGAAAAGGCATTCAGAATGTTTTAAACCTTTATAGATTATTATAATGAGTTCTCGGTTGGTTAGTATATTCATGTAATTTTTTAACTATGAAAGTGTTCTGCTGTTGCTATCCTCTGGAGTGTTTTGGATGGTCCTCCATTCAAATACTAGCCAAGTTTGACACTGAAGAGCTTCCAAGCTTGAAGCGGGCCAGGGACTGCTATCATTCCTCTCACTTAAGTGAGATACTGAAACTTCTCAGCATTACAGCTCCCTCTGCCAATAAAAGCGAAACACTACAGCTTTCGAACAACAAAAAAGCTAGTGAAAAGTGGGCTCTTGTGAGCTTTGGGGGATGGGAGGTTTTACAAAAAGATAACAAAAAAAAAACCCAATCTAGTTTATGACGACTGGTATTCAAATGAGTAATCAAGTTCAAATGGTGAGTGGTGAGGATGGCTGAAAAGATCATTGGCAGTTCCCTCCCTTCCATCCAGGACATAGCGCATAAGCGTTGCTTGAGCAGGGTCTGCAAGATTGTCTGGGATGCTACACATCCTCTTCATGACCTGCTTTCCTTGCTGCCTTCTGGGAAGAGGCTTTGTGGTATCTGTAGCAGAAACATCCAGATTCAGTCAGTTTTGTTCCACACAGTATTACCCTTGTGAACTCTCAAGCTTCCTCCTTTTGTTATGTATTCAAGATGGACAGTGATTAACATTTATATGTTACTTATATGTAAGGGTGTAGGTCTATACATGTGTTGTATATAGTATGTTTAAATGTGTGTTATGTACGTGTACACTTTGAGAGCAAGCAACTAAATTTCATTTTTAATGTGTGCTGTTGTGCCCACAGTAAAAAATGACAACAAACGTTATCTAATCTAATCAAATCTCCATAAGGATCAAGGCATCTAATTCATCCCAGCCTCGTGCATTTTGGGACAGTGTGGGTTGCATCACAACTGGCCCACTCTTAAAAGTTCAGATGAAGTCTATTTTTGTGCAGATTTGTGACTTTCAAGAAGCAATCCCAGCAGAGAATTGTTCTTTTCTTTCTTCTGTGAGACAACCCTTGGAAGACCTGAGCAGCTGCAGCTACATTAAGTTTTCGCTCTCATGCTGCAACATTTCTGATCTGACAAAAGACCAAACTCTATCTCACCCAAGCCACCCGAGTGTCCAAATCTTTAAACTGGTTATGCAGATCGCAGCTACTGAGTCTGACTGAAATGTATTTCTTTAAAGGTTTCCCCTTATTTATTTATTTAACGTATGGCTGGTCACACACAGAATTAAAAGCACTTCATATTTACAAGTTAGAACAGTTAAAACAATTTTTTTAAAAAAGAAGCAATTATAAAACCTAAGAGGAAAACAGAAATAACATTTCAGAGTTTAATGTCGAGTTTGGAGATCCAGTCAGTCGCTGCCGTTGTTACGCAGAGGAAGTCCTTAAAATCTCCTGGGTATCTTCTATTAGTGCATTCCCTCACTATATGTTGGATAGTCTGTTGGGGAGCCCCGCAATCACATTGTGCTGAAGGTGTCTTTCCCCATTTATACAGAGAATCGGCACACACCCCATGAGCCGTTCTAATTCTATTGTATGTCACCCATATGTATCGGGATAGATTAAATCCTGGAGGTATACTATTAGGATTAATATGCTAAGAAATATCTTGGGATGTATAGCTACTCCATGCTTCCATCCACTTTTGTATAGTGCTCTGATGTTTGGCCAGCAGCTTAAGCGCTGTGAGGAGTGGTGGATTTCTTGACTTTAATCAACATCTTAAGAGATCAGAGGTATAGGCATGAATGGTTTCCCCTATCCAGTTGTGTCTGACTATAGGAGCGGTGCTCATCTTCATTTCTTAGCCAAGGAAGCCAGGGTTGTCTGAAGACATTTCCGTAGTCATGTGGCCAGCATGACTGCACCGAGGGGCATGGAACACTGTTATCTTCCCACCAAGTGGCACCTATTTATCTACTTGCATTTGCATGCTTTCATAGGCAGGAGCTGGGGCAAGTAACTGGAGCTCATCCCGTTGCATGGCACATGGAGTCTTGAACCCAGGGTGTCAGCTTTCCAGCTGACAAGCTCAGTGTCTTTAACCACTGAGCCATCACACCCCTTTTTATTTCTTTACTTCCAGCCAAATATAAATACAAATAAATCAAAATCAATCATTCACAATTTAATATAAACAAACTTACTATCACTTTGCATGCAAGTATTTATTATTATTATTATTATTTTAATTCCATTTATATCCCGCCCTTCTCCGAAGACTCAGGGCGGCTTTACAAACTTAGCAGTAGCCTTCATTCTATGTATATGCCTGCTTATTAGGGCTTTCACACACACCCCCAAGCGGCATTATTACAAAGTCAGCTTATTGCCCCCAACAATCTGGGTCCTCAATTTACCCAAATTAGTTCACAAAACAAGCGGAAAATGTTTAGTTGTAAATTAAAAGAATCAGAATAAGATTCCCCAGAGACAAATCTATGCTTAATCTAAATAAGTATTTAATTGATGTCTGCTGGTAGCTACTTTTCTGAGAATAGGTATGTGGGACTACTGCAGGAAGCAAAACAAATGTGCTTTATAGGCATGAGATAGTTAGCTGGATGGATGCAACAAAAAGCTACCCCAAACTTCCTTAATTTAATGAATTTAATGAATTTATTAAATTTAACCAGTTAAATTGTATGTTTTTTGCTTATACAACATAACAGGTCACATGACAGCAGCTGCAATTTAAGAAATAATCAACAAATTTTTGAAAAAAAATATGGACTCAAGGTTTGCCATGGGATTTTAGTCCAATTGCAAAAATTCAAAACTTTAACCTTAAATCTAAAATTTAAGATGATTTATTTTTTAAATTTAACTTATTCCTGGAGATTACTAATTAGGCTGTTTTCCTAACTTCATTCATGATAAGAGGAAAAAATACAGAGTTGAGACCTGGGAAAGAATAATTATCTCAAGTCCAATCTCTATTTCTATAATTTTGGGTTTATTCTAATTTTTCATAATTGTTATTCTATGCATCAAAGTCACCAAGCATCAATAATGATTGCAACTGAACAAAATACTGAATAAAAGATACCTAAAAGTAGTCTCATTTATCCCAATTCACTGTCTTGAAATTACCTCCTCTAATACCTCTGTGAAAGGTTAGTGCTAAACAGACCTTACAATGTTCAAGCCTCTGTCTTATGACTTAAAAGACGGGGAAAGAGGAAAACAGAGAATGTAGCAGACATTTTAAATAACTATTTAATGGGAATAGTACTAATATTATAATAGCACAAATTTCTGCCAATGCATGCAGAGAAACATTGCAGATCGTAATTTGTCGTGCCTCACAAATTTAAGAGGAATCCAAATTATGTAAGATAAAATAACATAGACAGTGATAGGTTTAAATGGTTTATGTGTCAGTCAGGACAAGATTCAGGTGAAGACAAAAGACAGGAATATACAGATGATTGAATCCCTCAGAAGAACAAAATCACCGAACTTGGGAAACTGTCTTTATGACTTTCAGTCAGAAAATAACAGCAGTCTCAGCAATGAACATTTATGTAAGGATAGCAACAGCTCAACAATTTACTTGCAAGATATAATCCAAAACTAACAACATAATAACATTAAAAAAAATACACATGTCCTCTAATTGGCTAAAGGTGTTCTATTATTCAGAAGAATCTTTTGAGTCATCTCTTTAAAATTCTTTGTTGCAGAAAGTTGATATTTCCTGAAATTTAAAGCTATCTTTAATAAAAATGATTTATACTGAATATTTAGAAATTATTTGAGGCCATTTCCCTCACTTTGTTGACCCTCTTACTTTCCCAAAGTCAATGAGAACAAGGAAGGAAACTCTTGTTCCAAAGCAAAAAGAAAGGAAAAGGTCCCAGACTGCAATGAAATCCTGAGCATGCTAGTCTCCAGAATCATAGTAGTCATTTTACAAGCATGTCACAGTGTCTGTACAATGAATATAGTAAAAGATTATTACTCTTAGAAGGCCCAAATGGTTAGAAGCCACCTTTTAAATATACTGAACTTCCTGGAGGGAGATAGAAGCTATAAACTAGGTCTCATTTTCCAAAAATAGTATTAAACAGCCAGACCATTTGAGACAATACCACAAATTGGGGCATAATGATATGTTAGGAACTATAGCCAACTATTTAGCTTGGCTTTTACTTTATATAAACATTTTAATCTATCTAGGCTAATACTAATCCAATGAGATTATACTATTTGCAACTCTTTAAAAATGAATAATTTTATAAGAGAATGAGAACAGCAATATTGAGCCAAATTTTGTGTAAAGTCTCAGAAGGAAATAAACTATTTTTTGCAATGGAAGTTTGCCAAGCTATTACTGAAAATGTAATACTCAGCAATTTCAAATTGCTGAAGATCAGTGACATTTTGTGAAATCAATGACTACATACACATTTGGGTTTTTTGTGGAAAAAAAAACTCTTTGTTCTGAATAATTTGCAGTATGACAAAGTTGCCAATAAAAGCATTATATTTAGTGTACGCAGTATTACCCTTCTAATAAATTAGCTTACCTCCTGGGGATTGTTTATTTTACTATAAACACATTGACTAATGTGTATCTTTCTTTAACTAGATGCTGAAACCTGATCTGCAGACCCAATACTTCTTTGAAGTAAGGTCCAAGGTCCAATGTTGTATAACTAGATTTCTATTAGCACTATTTTCTCTTCCTACATGCTCAGAAACTCTGCTTCAGAGAGATGGAGAAACCATCGTAGCAGATTTCAGGAAAGCATGGAACCCTACAAAAGCATACAGATCCAAATTTCACTGGCGTTTTTTTTTTTAATTTATTTTTGGGGTTTCCTGGTGAGCATCTGTAAACTTCTAATGTGACAGAATTTCAATGCTGAAATTTGAATTACTTTGAAGGCATTTTCTAGGATTATTTAAGAACTTAATTTTTTTTTGCATCAGGGACAGCAGCGGGAATTTGAGCCTTTGGAGAAGTCAAGGCCAGCCTTTAACTTTTTCTGCATGTTCAGTGATAACACCACAGAAAACAAGGGAATACAGTAAAAGATGGTGACTTAGCAAACCTCCAACATCCTGTTAGAAACTCTCTAGTTTACAGATTGTAAACACTAGAGATTGTAGCTACTACCCTAACCCTAACCCATATATTTTTTTATACTGAGGCACTTGTTCAGATAAAGAAATTCACCTTATATCTTTCCCTCTTAGGCTAAGCAAACAGTTTTTGTATCTAGGGATCCTGACTTCATATGCAATACTTATACATTTCAGAAGATGCCCCGGTGACACCGTAAGACAGAAAACAGACAAAATCCCCAAGCAAGAAAAATGTGGGTAATGCCAAAGCAAGATGCAATATTGAGAAAGCAGCTTACCACCTTTTGTTGGTTTTGTTTTCTTGGTTTTTTAGTTTTCGTTTTGTATGGGAGAAAAAGGTTGATATTCACTGCAAAGACATATTATACGTTGCTGGTCAGAAGAGAACCAAAGAAGCAGACCTTTTGAATGCCCTCTTGAATAGAGAATCAACACTGGATGCTTTCCTGGCTCCTCTACTATACCCATTCAAAAACTCTGGGCAGGCAAAAAAAAAAAGCCCACGTAAAGCTCTGCATCAGGATCACAAGGAATCCAAACATAACAAAAGCAGCCCCAAAGTGCATACTTCTTTCCTTGAAAGATGGCACTGGGTTTTGCAGAGTGCTACAAATGCAAGGAAATTCTGACTGTTAGTGAAAAATGCTTTTAGATTCTAGCCAAGTATAATAAGCATGGAAAGACAGCTGTTCTGAATTCAGATTTCTAAGGGATGAGAGGTATCAAATTGTAATTGGTGCAACCAGGTACCCAACCAAGGAAACTAAAAAAAAAAAAATCAAACTCCAAACACTGTGAGATAAAAATATTTCTCAGCTCAATGATGCATATTGAAAAGATAATGGCAAAACATTCCAGATCTGCTCCCCAGGAAAATTTAAGGCAGAAACTGATTTTCTGGCTCAAAGCCTCTTGAGTGTAGCCTTCTCCTCAACCTATCCTGGAAATATAATCACCCCAAAATCCAGCCTCTCCAAGAAGTAAGACATCCTAGTAACTCTGGAGTCACAACTGATGGTTTCAGAACTTTAACAGGAATGATCTATCCAGGAAAATGAACAGATACTTGCTGTTCACAATAAAACAATTTTGTTTGCTTATTTTTGGCATCCAGAGCAAAAGACTAAGATGTCAAAAATCATCTTCATCTTCCACAAGGAGGGTGCTAGATTTACATGAAGTCATCAGAGTCATTGCCATCCTGTGAAAGGAAAGACAAAAAAAATGTGTCAGAAGGGATATTTTTATGACTTTAACATTTTAGGCTGCTCAGCATGACAGATTTAATATCAGAACCCCTTTCTCTCTTTCTCTTTCAGTTAACTATTATAACCTCTTCAGAGAAAGAAAGATTGAAATCACACTCTTCTGTTCCTATGACCTCACAGTAGAGGTTTGCAAACATTTTCATCTCACAGTACACATCACATATGTGGGACTTTTGGATCATAAAAGTCCCATAACATTACAGGTTGCTGAGACACAGAAGAAGAAATGGAGGCAGTCCACCCTGGTTTCTGCCCGAGGCAGGGTTCTAGCTAATGAGGTGCACCTGCAGACCTTTTGCAGCACACAAGATGCTACAGCAATGTGGTTGAAAATCACTGCCTCAGAGAATGGCTGTAGACTAGTTTCCTGAGGTAAGACGTTACTGATTCCCTTGCAACCTTCACTGACAACTTTCAACAAGAAAAGAAAATGGGGAAATTGGTAGTTGGTGTGTGTGATTCTAGACACTATGACTACACAGGATTTGCCTAACAATTGCAACTGGGACTGCTGGAACTACTGTGGTAAGTTGGTGCAGTCACGACACTACACCTTGCCTGCATCATTTAACAACAGTTTTTCTGGTCCCAATTACCATTAGTAAGTGAAGGCTACATGAATGATAAGGGTCACCCATTAAGTTCCACACAAGGAATTATCTGAAACGGGGAAATCATTCAAAAAAGAATTTTAAAATTCTTTTTAAAGAATTTTTAAAAAGGCCTATCTTGAAATGACCTTATATAAAAATCTACAGTGTGATCACTTTGGCAATGCTAATTACATTTTAGAAAGTATTGTGTAAAGAAGCAGAAATAGCCCCCACAGTGTCAATTTATTGGAGGCATTCTTCTGTATGGAAAGGCTGTAATATCTGTAACATTTTAGTGTAGCCAAGAAGACACCTAATATGACAAAGCTGCATAAAATTATGATGTGGAAAAGCGGGTAGAAAAAAGTTTCTTTCTTTTATTTATAATAAGGGAATTTGAGCAGTGTCCAAAGAAGCTAATTAAAGAAAATTCAGGACAGATAAAAGATAATACATTTTTTTATCAAGTACATTGGTAAACTGGCATTTGTTTACAAAAGGCAGATTGCTAGTTTAGAAAATTATATGGAGGGTAATGCTATCAATTACCATTAGACATAATGGCTATGCATGACTTATCCAAGACTTAACTATGGGAGGAGAATAATGGACTGCATTTACCAAGATAGAAAGTGAAGATCTCAAGATTACAGATTTTTCTAATAAAGTAGCCTAGTATCAGGGGAAATTAGGACTCAATTTGATAAGCAAGAAGCATTTCATTCTCTGTTACTCTACTGTACATGTTACTTACTAAGTCGTAACATGAAAGGTGGACTCAAAGAAGACTATCATAATATCCATAGTCTCATCAGAAAAGTATCAAAAAACACACCTGGTTAGAAGTCATATTCTCTGCTTTCATTAAGGAAGAGTAACTTCTGTAAAAAGAAATCAAATACATTTTAATTTTTTAAGGTTAAATAATTAATGTAAATGGGAATTTTGCCACTGAGTGACAATAAAAGGGGAAAAAAGTAAGTTTATAAATTAGAAGCTAAAGATCTAAGTGCAGAAAAAAATTGCGACAATTAGAATTCATGACTAAATTCCAGTTTCCACAGATCCAAAAATGGCTTGGTTTGAATGATAAACATAAGATTCCTACAATGGGGGGAGTAAGATGCTGGCATGCTTGTTTACTGAACTTTGGAACTTTACTTGTAATATGACCAATTAGAAACTGATACTGGCAGTGTCTTTTGATTGAACCACATACAAGTATCAGCTCTTGCTGAATTTATCTTCAAAATCTCTGGAACAAAACAACCTAAGAAGATTCCTATCAACTCTAAAGCAGGGGTCCCCAATCCCCGGTCTGTGGATCAGTAACGGTCCGTGGCATGCCAGCAACTGGTTCCCACAAACAAGAAAAGCCCCTCCGCGAGATGTAGGCAGCACATAAAACCATGCAACATCTGGTCTGCGGAAAAATCTCTCTCCGTGGAACCAGTCCCTGGTGCCCAAAAGGTTGGGGACCTCTGCTCTAAAGGCACATAGCTGTAATACAGAAAAACAAACTACAGGTAATCCTTGCTTAATGACCACAACTGGCACCAGAATATTAGTTATTGAGTGAAGATGTTTGTAAGTAAAATGCCCACATAACTGCTTTGCTCAACAACCACAATCCCAGCACTCCTGGTTACACACACTGAGTGATCTTCTGGGTCATTAAGGAGACAGAATGAAAGAGCTGCCTGCCAAAAGATTTCAGCTACACACAGAGCCGAAACTCTCTCAGCTGATACACCTTTCTCTCTTAAACACTCTGGAGTCTGCCAAAGGATTTCAGCTCCCCTCTGGTGTGGAGGGGAAGTCAATTGTGAGACTGCAGGAATAGAGTTGAAATCTTCAGGATTTCTCTCAGGCTTTCAACATTCTGTTATTATACGATACAAAAATAAACAAGAGTTAGAATCATTTATGTGATATGTGTTTCCTAACCAGTCCTGGCCTATCTCAAAGGACTGACAATTTCCGAGAGAGGATACATTTTGAGACTACTATTCTGAAATGTAGAATGTAGTCTGACTAGCAAAAAGATATCAAATTGTAGTAGTACCATTCTACATATTGTATAGTTGCAAAAACTAGCTGCCCTAGTTGCCTACAAGGAACACCAAGAAGAGAAAGGCAGGAAGGAGCAAAGAAGAACATTTTGATTAGTGAACTATATGGCTAGAACAGGTTGCAATCCATTCCATCTTGGGACATTAATTACTTACATTTGTAACAATATTGTGCGTGAGCATTCTGTTGATTCTGTACATACAGCACAAACTGTTAACCTGCAGCAGCATTAGGATGAAGCTGAAATATTGGCATTACACCATCATTATTAGAAAGTTCTATTTAAAGTTATTTGGAAAGTCAGGGGCACAGGATAGAAATCAAGAGTTGGGCTGGCATTCAAGCAAGTTGTTCAAGAAGCCAAACCACCTCCCTTCAAAATTTAAAACAAAACTCTTCCATGACCTGTTGAACATCCAAACCTATGGATACTGTCTGCGTTTATCAGTTCAATCAGACCTTCCATAGCTGCCCATTCTAGGGATAGCAAGAAAGGAGCCCATTTCCTCACTCACCTAAGCTCTTCCAGTTCCTTTTTCTTTTTCATTTCTTCTTTCTCCTTTCGTTTCATGTCTTGGATCTGGGCCTTTTTCTCATTTCTCTCCTCCCTCTCATGGGCTTCTTTCTCTGCAGCCAGGTCTGGGAATCGTTCCACTTTGGTCTTTTCCAGTCGGTTCAAAATCTCATTTATCTTCTTCTCCACTGTCAATATCTTCACCTTGGAACAGGAAAGAACTGTAATTCTTATAAAAAGTGTAGTTGAATTAACTTTGAGTAACACTCAAGTTTCTGTTCCCTGAGGCAACACTGATGTAGAAACACCTCAAATGGTCATGTACTTGGAGAGCCAATATTTTTACAGGTACTAAGAAAGTGGGCATTTAAGAGATACTATTTTGATCTGATCCTGGTGTAAACAGAATTACTACAGAAATTACTACACAAAGGCCACATTTGTCATCATGGTGTTGTTGTTTTTTACTATATATTGACTGTTACAAGCACATAAGGCACCAAAGTAAAGCAGTCATTCAAAAAAAAATTTGACTTGATGATTTAAATAATTACTTCCAAATGTGCAATTTTGTAATTTTTTAAGTCTATGGAGTAAAATTGTATTTGGCACCATAGATATAGGATTGATGTCAATGTCACTGAAATGTTTTCTATTCATACTGCAGAATAAAGGGGGGGGGAAATCATGAAAATTTGAAATTGGGATAAGGAAACATGGATTGGGTTTTTAATGCTTCCAGAAACCACTGTCAGAAACCCGCTGAAAACAACATCCATAAGACTTGTTTCTGCCTTTCAAAGTAGAACTTTGGAACATTGGAGAGCAATTGCTAATTTAAGACATCCAATTAAGGAAGAGAAAATTCTGAAACATACGAGTTTCCTTGGTTGCACTATTAGTTACAAAGTACTGACAGGCAGGAAGCTGACAGGCTCCATTCCCTCCAAATTCTCCTACATACTCAAACCCCATAAAGTTAATGCAGAGAGAAAAATTCTGAACACTGTTCTACTGTGAGGCCTTAAAATCCATGCTCATATTGACCAAATATTCTGATTGTCCCGGGTTCACTTCTAAATGTTACTGACAGATGTTCTTTTAGAACAGCAGGACACTATCCTGAGGTTCACCTAGTTCACCAAATAAAAACATGGAAGCAGTAACCTTCTGCTTTCATTTGGTTAAAAATACCTTTTGAAAAATGCAGGGGCCTCTCCCCTCTTTGATTCACAGCCCTCTGATGTCACTGGAAAGGACTTGTTTTTCCAGGCTCAGGATATTAGATCACTTGCTGAAAATAATGTAGGAAGTCTTCAAAGTACCTAACATGCCAAATAGCCAGCATGTATGTTCCCATTTGGAAAAAAGGATCACTCGGGGGTCTAAGTGACCCTGGATTCAAGTCACATATATAGTTCCTGTGGATAGATGATGGACTAAGGCAGGGGTGTCAAACTGCTGGCCTTCGGGCCGGATGCATCATAGCGAAACCACGCCCACCCTATTGCCGGCAATGGCAAAAAAGTCACGATACCTCGTGACACATCACGTGACGTTGCGAGTTTGACATGCCTGGACTAAGGCTTCATAAAATTTGAAACTTCTTCATCTACAATTGCTGATAGTTCAAGAATAGATAAGAAGAAGCCCGAGAATTTGTGTGGTTTCAGCCAAATTTCACATATTCATGCATGTTCCAAATACTTAAACTCCATATTTATTCTCAAGAAAATAATAAAAATTATATTTTTGGTATAATGTCTGCAGTGGCTGGCCCTTAATGGAATTTGTTCAGAATCATCTGCCTTTTTAAAAATTCACTGGTAAAACCAAGTCCTTCAGCAATGCTATTAGTTTTCCTAAAACTAATTAGCTAAGAATAATTAAGCGACTGGATTTCTTCCAAGAGAAATAGATATGTAGAAATAAAAGTTTCAAAAGGTGATACATAACTTACATTTTAAAGATTTTTTAAAGAGTTTGGAATTCTCAATTGAAAGAGAAACAGCAAACATAAAGGCAGGTGTCTTCCTAGTTGAAGGACACTTGCTTCCCCCCCTAATTATTATATGGCATTCATTTTACTATGGTTGCTGGAGACGTTTCCCCCAAATTTCTTTCATTCTTTTATTTTCCATTCTCTCCCAAAAATGCATTTCTAAGTCTCTAAAGGCAAAGAAAAACTTTGAACGCAGTGAAAATACCAATTTAAAACAAATTATTTCACTGGTCCGTAAGTCATCCTGGGGGAGTAGCACAGAAGACTTTCCCAGACATAATTCTATAGTTTTTCTTTTAATCTAGGAAGACAGAAGCTGATGGAAGGCCTTATATGTGCAAATCATGATTTCCCACCAAAATACATACCCCTCTCACAGTATGCAAAGATGATCCTAACAATTCATTAAAAGCACTGTTCCCAGCAGTTTTGGACAACCCTCTAAAATTATAGGGATAATGAACAACAAATATAGCTACTATCCAAAGATGATTGGGATGGAGCTTCATTGATTTATTCTTGTTGGTGCTCTTCACATGACTGTCTATTCCAGGGGTGTTTCATTGAGGGCCGCATCAGCATTGCGATTGCCCTCAAGGGGCCGGGTGGGTATGGCCAGGGTGGGCGTGGCCTACTTAGTGGGCGTGGCTAGAGAACATATGGCCTACTGGGTGGGTGTGGCCAGCTCTACAACGTTCGCATCAAGGGTGCCTATGGGGGCCTGGGCAGGAGTGGGACAGATCTGAGGGTCTCTGGCAGAAGGAGGGTCTCTGGGCCAGGGCCAAGGCAGTGGGGGCCGTTCCCTCACTGTTTCCAGGATGGCTTCACAGGCCACATGAAACCACTTCGCGGGCCGGATCCGGCCCCCGGGCCTTGTGTTTGACATGTCTGGTCTATTCTGTCCTCCCTAAGAACATTTGCATGATATGCTTCATCCTTTCATTTTTTAACCAAGATCAATTCTTTCTACTTTTACCTTTTGCAACTGGAAGAACCAAATTTAGTGCACTGTGGTATTTATCTGCACAATTTATTCTAAATACAGGAATTGCAGATGGGATAGCACTAGAATATTAAAAGTCAAGACAACCATCTTGCAAACAAATTACTAGCAATAAAGGGAAGCCATGTATAACGAGTTGCTACAAAAGGTATCATAGCTTAAACATTGGCAATGTTTCTCACACAATGTCATTTATTGAGAGTTTAGCTGAACATCATATCAGGAAATTGAATAATTAACAGCAGGGCAATACTGTTGACCCCTTTGCATTGCAACTTGTAAAGGTTCCAATCAGTATCAGATCTCCATTGCAGCCTCAGGCTTTTCATGAGCTATACCCGCTTTAACTTCAGCGGTGGGAGAAGAAGCCAAAGACACTTCTGCTTTCCCACATACTCTTTCTGCATTTTACAGAAGATTAGCAAAATCTGCCATTAGCTTCTTGGTCTGATGGAGGAAAGTAGCTTGAAACCTTTGGAGAGGTCAGGGAGGAAGAAGATACTTACGTCCTTTTGTTTATGAAATCCAATCTGGCCCACATCCATGTCTGCTGTTTTCTTTAGGTTGGCCCATGGGGTGTATACTACACTGACATTATTCATTTTGCAGCCTAAAAAGAGAGAGTACTTATACAGAAAAAGAGTAATTATGCCCATTTCTGGGCATCTTTCTCAATGCCTTAATTAGGATCAGAAATATTTACATAGTAAGAATACAATATCTACAACTAAGCTATTTTCGAAGAAACTTGAAATGCTTTTTGTGTTTTCAATTATGTAAAAGAGGCAGTGGAAGATCTCATCAGCTCCCACAATACTGCCCAATCATGCTACATCACATCTGCTAAAAATTGAGGCTCAGAGCAATTGACTAGCTCCAGTTATTCCCAGAAAGGTACTAGAGACTCTCAATCTTTCATCTGTCTAATTCCTGCAGGAACAAGGAAGCAACGCCAAGAATTAAAGAGATGTTCCAAGATTCTTGGGATGAAATTTTTGAAGACAACAACTGAACAAACCATCTGCTTCCCATGATAATAGTCAAGGCAGGAAAGGAGTATCTAAATATAGGTCATAATTCAACAGTTATAATCCTCTAAATGTAGCCCTACACATTTTGCTATTATTCTCTAGCTTTGAAGCATGGAGTTGATCTATCCAAAACTGACATAAATTGTAAAGAACTCTGGATAATGGAACGTTTATTGTTCCACACATATCTAACATACTTAGACTTTAAGTAGCATACTAAAAGCTGCATTTCAAAAATGACTGCGGGACAAAGACTAGGTTTAATTATTGAAAATTTGTCTTCTATCACAGTGGTTCTCAACCTTTTCTTCACCACAGACCCTCTTTAAATACCTTTTCTGGCCACAGACCATGGCCACAGGCCACCAAGACTTAACTCAAGAGTTAAAGCACTAGACCGTACCAAATATTGTGACATCGTGGCCCCCCAGGAGACTGCAGACCATAGGTTGAGAAACATTGTTGTATCCTATTAAAAATCACTATACAATTTGATAGCAATTTTGGAGCCATGTGGGAAGTTTCATGCAAGCTTTTTGGGGATTTTAGACTGTTAACAAGGCTCCATATTTTTTACCATTTTATAATTTTAGTTTTATCCATATTTCCTCCCAAAAGCTCAAAAATAAGTTTGTACTTAGCCCTCAAAGTCCTAAATTATGATTCAGCACATGAAATTTTTGAATGATGATTTGAAACTGGGACTCTGAAATTTCAGTACTGTATTTGATCCCCTAATATTATATTGGGGTTTTCAGAACACTTACTCTGTAACCCATTTTGTATTTGCCTAGAGTGCTCTCTCCAAATATTGAGATGTGATCCAATGAATGCAGATACGCAGGATAAAAAATTAAAATTTATGAGATAATACTAAAACTTCCTTTTACTCTTATGCACGTGGTGCCCTAATATTTCCTCAAAAACAAAATTGCAGAATCTAAGGCACAGAACTGAAAGGAGTTTTCAAGACTAAAAAACATCTCTAAGAGATGCTCAGTGGCCTATGGTAAAAGAGATCACATAAGCATTCAGCTGAATTTGTTAGAGGTTTCATACAGTACCCCCCTTGACATAAAACAGAAGAGACTACAAGCCTCAACTTTCAACTGCTTGTATCTCCTAGAGGGCAAGCAGGCAAACCCAGCTCTGGAATTTTGAGCAAACCAAAAAAAATAGAAGCATTCCACAAACCAAGACTTCTGGCTTAGGTGGAAGAGAGGGAAGATAAAATAACACTCCTGGAACTAACCAGTCAACTGAAAAAATAAGGCTCCCATGCAGCTGGTGCATAATAATCATTCCATTATTACATCTTATTTTTAAAATTATATTGGATAGCTAGTCATTAGGCGATTAATTGAAATTATAAAATTTGGATCTCCAAAAAGGATCCATGAGTCTGACTATATTCATGGTATTTTGACTTCACTCTCGCTAAAGCAAGCAAGCCAATCCCACTAATTTGGATCGGCAGAAAAGTCAAGGGGGGAACTTCTGGAATGTAGTTTGGGGTTTGTGAACTGTGTCCCCCAGTAGAGCTATCTTATGTATTAAACTATGGCAACTGAAGAACTGTGGACTTAACAATCCAATACATCTGCAGATCACACGGCTGGAGAATTAGAGGGAAAAGTTGAATAGTTTTCTGTGATCCTAATGCTGGTTAAAAAGGAGGGAAAGATCTTTCTTTACTAAACTTCCCTGAGGTATCAATGGTTAACGACAGTATCTTAATTATCTAGTGTTCCCCCATGGCTGGAACCATCAAAAGGTTAACAGGACAAGGAAACATATATCAAAAATTCCTTTGAAGGCCACAATGCAATAATTTTTGGAAATTCTGAGACAATGCTGGCCAAGTCCACAGACAATAAGAAATTTGGAACATACAGTATTTTACTTGGGGAATTATGTTCTCTTCTCCCTCGCCCCCAGCAATGCCCACAAAACATTAGAAGTTAAGTTGGGAAAAGATGGACTTCATACTGGCAAAAATCCCATAAATACATAAATAAATAAATAAAAATCCCATAAATAAATACATGCAAAGTGTCATTGGGATGAAAAAAAAGAAAGAAAGAAAGAAAGAAAGAAAGAAAGAAAGAAAGAAAGAAAGAAAGAAAGAAAGAAAGAAAGAAAGGAAGGAAGGAAGGAAGGAAGAAAGAAAGAAAAAAAGAAAGAAAGAAAGAAAGAAAGAAAGAAAGAAAGAAAGAAAGAAAGAAAATAAATCTCTATGAGCACCTGATGAGATCTGAAGTAGGAGAAGAAGATGGCTTACAGAAGCAACTACTTAAATATTAACCCGAATATTGACCCATCTCTAATAGTGGCTTCCTCTGTTCAACATCAGGTGGACAAATGCTAGATCAAAGCAATCCGTTGGGATAGGGCACATCTGGAATTTAAAGAACATGTAGTGGGCACACTTAAGGCTGGTGCAGATGTTCACAGAAAAGATATGACCAATCAGAAAACATAAATTTATCACAATACAAACTAGTCTCCTATGATATTCTTTACCATCTCAGAAGGAATTCTGAGGAGCCAACAACGTTCTTACATGTAGTGCAGTATGATGGTTGAATTTTACCTTGCAGCATTCCATTTTTTAAAAAATATATTCTTTTAATAAAAATTAAATAGGATAAGGAACTTGGTGAGCACTAAGGAAAATATATGGAAGCTACTTGTATCAACGTTACAAAATTGCCTATTTCTGTGCTACACTATACCCTGTCTTCCATTACAATTTGACATCATCCTTGTGCCTATGCTAGGACATATTTTGAAATTTCCAAATGATTCATATTGTTCTAGGCTCTGAAGTTTTGGTATTTGTTAATCCCAAATTCAAAAGCCTTCCTCCTTGACTCTCCATTCAAAATCTTGTAATTTATTTTGGCTCACTTTCTCATATAGGCAAAATTTTACCTTGAATGCTGTTGGCCTTCACAAGCTGTGCGCAATCTATCAAAACCTCCTTAGGAATATCATCCACTGTTTGCCCCTAAAATAAATCAAGGTGGATATAAGCATTCTAGGTGTGGGAATGCAGAGAACGTGCTGTGAAAAGTTTCACAGTCCCTTGCGCTGAATTTATGGATACATAAGGCTGTTACAGCAAAAATGCCAAATGCTTAAAAGGAGTAATAGTATTATATAATTTTTCCTGGGCTAGATCTCATTTCATGCAAATTATGAACTGGACTGGAAATTTAAAATACTGCCTTATTAAAAATGTGTTGTTCTATATAATGGTGTAAGACTATTTGCTTCTATTGTAATGAACAAGTTTACCATAGCATTGTTGTTGTTGTTTTAAAAAAGTATACCTTGATCTTTCTTGCACACAATTAAATCAGTTTATGAAAGATTTCACATGTCATACCAAGTCATTCATTTTAAAATCTTGTTTTGCAGACAAAGATACAACTCTGGGTTCACTAACTGCCATAAGCTATACAACATGTAATTGTTAAGCTGACACGATACAAATAAAAACCATGAAAATCATATAGCTCACTATAACATCTTGGTTAGATGTTTTGAGAATAAAATTGATCATATTTTCCATGATTGAAATCCTAGAGTTTTGGCAATCCAAGCTGCATTAGTCCAGAGCACTATTTGATTAAACTCCTTTAGATGACTTTGTTTTTAAGGCATAAGGATATAAACAAGTATACTTTTTTCAGGTCCTACTCCTCGTAGCTTATTATGCCTAGTATGAAAATTATGCTCAGCTGAATTCGAGAAGAATTTCAGTTTGATAAATTTTTTATTTCCAAAACAGAAATCAGAATTCTAGGCTTGATCCACATCTGAAAAATATCAAATGTTCAATCAGGCCATTCTTGAACACTGAAATGTTCTTGGGAAACTGCAAAGAGCCTTGGTGGAGCAGTGGGCTAATGCCTCCTTAAGTAACACCAGCTGCCTGCAATTGGTGCAGGTTCGCATCCCACCAGGCTCAAGGTTGACTCAGCCTTCCATCCTTCCGAGGTAGATAAAATGAGGACCCAGATTGTTGGGGGCAATAAGCTGACTTTGTAATAATGCCGCTTGGGTGTGTGTGTGAAAGCCCTAATAAGCAGGCATATACATAGAATGAAGGCTACTGCTACTGCTAAGCTTGTAAGCCACCCTGAGTCTTTGAAGAAGGGCAGGATATAAATGGAATTAAAATTAAAAAAATTAAAAAATAAAGTTCTGCCACCAGAAAAGAGAAATTTTGTACACAGCTATTGGTGTATTACTCTGCATAATTTTGTGTATTGTTGCTATATAGCTATGAAAGCACCATCCCACAACTATTCATGGATGCATGTAACTGAGCAAAACAAGCAAAGCTGGACAGTTACCTTATATAGCCGGAGGTAGACATGTGCTGAGGAGAGCTTATCCACATGAAACCTAGACAAAGTGTAAAAGTTTGATAGGAATTGTGATTCAGTATCTTCCCCACAAACACAACACTTCTAGATATTATCATGTGGTGTCTGTCACTTAATAGTATGGAAAATAATTATGTCTTAACATGTTAATCTCTGACTGAAGACTAAGAATCTAAAGAAAAGGAAACCAGAGGGCTAAAAGAGCAAAATCTTTGGTGAAAAATACTGACATAAAGTCAAGTACTCCCTCCAGTGATTCAGATGAAAACAGCACTAGATACTGGCAAACAAAATCCAGTGTTTAACTTGTCATGCCCATTTCTCCACCAATAAGTAAGGCAAATTCATAAATCATTTCAAATAGATGCTCAGATTTTTAGTATCTTCCAGAGATTAAAGGTAAAGGTAAAGGTTCCCCCGCACATGCGTGCTAGTCGTTTCCGACTCTAGGGGCCGGTGCTCATCTCCGTTTCAAAGCCGAAGAGCCAGCGCTTGTCCGAGGACGTCTCCGTGGTCATGTGGCCGGCATGACTAGACACCAAAGGCGCACGGAACGCTGTTACCTTCCCACCGTAGTGGTCCCTATTTTTCTACTTGCATTTTTACGTGCTTTCGAACTGCTAGGTTGGCAGAAGCTGGGACGAGTAACAGGCGCTCACTCTGTTATGCGGCACTCGGGATTCGACCCGCCAAACTGCCGACCTTCCGATCGACAAGCTCAGCGTCCTAACCCACTGAGCCACCGCATCCCTGAGATTAGAACTTAATAAATCTGAGTAATGTGCCCTGTTGTTCAACTATCTATTCTTTAATTGATTTCTTGGGCACGAGTATCCAGGCGAGACAAAATATTTATAAATAAGTATTTGGGGAGGAAAAAAGTAGAAATTACACCTAACACACACATTTTTCATCACTTTAATCATAATCTTGCAAGCCTCTCCAAAAGACATTAAAAAAACATGAAAGGAAGACTTCTTTATCACTTTATGGTTGCCCTTGGCAACCAGTATTTGGAAGTTTACTACCTCTTGTGGCTGAACCTGGAAGGGTTATTCCACTCTATCTAGATTTGAATAAAAAGTAATGCCTCGACCTCCATAACTTTAATTTAGATATATATGAATAAATGAAATAAGAAAATAATTCTTAAAATGATGTCTTATTATCTGCATTTACTTCTCCACATAACCACCACTATTTGCTACACACTTGGACAAAGAACAAATTTATTAAAGCCATCACAGAATTCCATACTTGAAGGTCTTTCCCCTCTTCTAGGTTTGTCCCTTTGAAACAATAATTAATTAAAATTCAGAAGCACAAGAAGGAACTCTTTCTGTAATACGTCAAATGGCTTCACTCTTGAAAAAGCAATTGCAAAGATGGATCTCACTATCTTACTCTATCCATCATACAGTCCAGATATGGTGCCATTTGGCTCTCTCTTTTCCCAATATTGAATTTATTTATTTGTGTGTGGATGGGTGATGCCTGACTCCAAAACAAATACGTTGTTGGGCACTCATTTGACTCAAATGTAGAAAGGACTGGTTGAAGAGACATTATGTGGAGGGCTTTGTGATAGCTTTATGAAGCTTGGCCATCATTGAAGAAATATGAAATCAATGTGATTACATGGAGAAGTAAATAGAGGTAACAAAAATAACTCATTTCAAGGGTTATTTTCCCATTTCTTAAAAATATTACTATTTAAACTAATGTTATGGAGGTGGAGAATTTACTTCTCATCCAATACTTATGTAGTAACACAAAAGCATCAAGCTGACAAATCTCCCCTTTAGGTTTCTTATATGTTCACAAGCTATTTTCCACAGCCATTGAAAAACACATGCTTTAAGAGTTAAGCCCAAAAAGATCTACAGCAGTTTCCCATTGTTGTCAACTTCCAGATGTGTGGTCTCCAACTCCCAGCATTCTTTAGCCAGCACAGTTGATGTTGAAAATTCTGGGAGTTCACATCCACACATCTGTTTTTGTCAAGATTTGGGAATTCTACTTTTCAGGAAATGAATATATATGCAGAAGTGCCAAAGCCTTAGTATGTATTTATCATTTTTATCATGCTTTTCAACTTGAAGGGCCATAAAGCATCGATTTTACCTACTAAAACTAAAGTCAAATCCTGAAACTGTTTCACTAGAAACAGATGTCTGGAATTAGTAACAAGATAGATGATGGTTGATAAGTTGAAATTCATTCCAAATAAGTCATATTATTAACTAGCAATGTTAGTGATTTAATGCTGTTGTATTAAATAATAATTGGCTTTAAATAGCACATCTCATTTCCAGCCTACATAGTTTGCTGTCTTATAAATCTGTATGAAGAGGCAAAATACAAATATTTTATATATGGAAGTAGAATCACAAGTAGCAGTCATGAGATGTCTCATTTAACGACCACGATACACCTAATGAATGAACTTAAAATGAGATTATAAACTATCATGGTCAGAGGTTTTTCCACTTATGAATGTGGTGCTTAACAATAGAGTTGGCAGTCCCAATTGTAGTTGCTAAGTAAGGACTACCTGTATTAAGAAGAAACCCAGATTAATTCTCCCAAGTCCTTGGGATATAAAAGAGTGTGAAGGAAAAATGCAATAAGAGTTTGTGTGGCTTGTATGAAGCCTGGCAGCTTTTGTGAAACTTTTAATAAATCTGTTACTGTTTGAGTATTTTATAATTCTCTCTATGGAACAAATTATATTTATATATATTATAATATAATTACATTGTATATAAAATATATAACCATAATTACCTACATAACTATAATAATTAATTATACACACACAAAACTTAATAATTCATGGGTTGCTTTGCTATGATTGTTTTGGATAAGCCATACTTTCTGTTTGATCATACTGCTACAACAATTTGTTTCAGACAACACAGTAAAAAAAACAAAGAAATTGCATTACAATTAAGCATGGTTGTGTTAATTTTGTCTGCATATGAGATGATATAAAATCTCATCAATTTTGATGCTGAGTTAAAATGATATTTGCCAGTATTCTTGTGGTTCTTGCAGTCAAGCCTTTAAGAAAACATAAAACCAACAGGAAAAACATTTTGACAGAATGCATAACTTGTTTGGGAAGACTACAAAATTGCAACTGGGAGGTTGAAAACTTATTACTGGAAACTGGGGGGAAAAACCTCCAAAAGCATAAAAAGACAACAGGAAATGAACTCTTTAAAAAAAACACAGCTACTGTGTTTAGCTACTGCTAAGCTTGTAAGCCGCCCTGAGTCTTCGGAGAAGGGCGGGATATAAATGGAATTAAAATAAATAAATAAATAAATTTTTATAGAGAGAACTAGAAAATTCATAAGTGCTATGCTAGACCACTTACATTTGAGAAGTAGGGAGAGAATCTCACTTTTTGGGGCATGGCATAATATTAGAAATGGAATCTCTTCTCATATCTTAAGTCTGAGTCCAGAAAAGATGCTAATAAGTAATTATTAGGAAGGAGAAAGATTTGTATCATATGAAAAAGGATTTCATTATAGAAAAGGAGACCCTTTTAAGTACTTACCAAATATCTTCTGGCCAACCATATTTTATTAGATCTTCATCTAAAAGAAAATGCAAACAAAGACTGATCAGAGCTCTAATAGCATTTACATAAATTGTTTTTCCTTTTCTTTTCAAATTGAAAAATTTGAGACTGAAACAAAATGTTAATCAGAAAGGTGACAAAGAATATATTATGTCTGTTTCTGAGATAACATATTCTAAATTTTTAAGGGAACGAACATAAGTGATTTGCAACCTTCAGGTTATTTTTAGGTAGTTTCAGGTTAATTTTAAACAACATTTATCTAAGAAATCAGATAAGATCTCTGATAATAATAACCTCTAGGCAAGCTGGGTGACATACGTTTAATATATAACTATAGGTATAGGTAAGTATAAGTATAAATAACAGCTATTTGGCAGTTTTCTGTAAATTACTACTTGAAAGAGAGAAATGTTACACAGTGTCAGAGAGAAAAAAGTATCCCTAATTTAAGTTGTGGCTTCACCCGGTGCATACTTCCATTATATTCAACATGTAGCTTTCAACTCATGAGGAAAAGTAGTTCTTGCCAAAAGCATTTTGGCATATCAGGGTTACAGAAGCTCAAGTGAGTGTAGCACTCAAATATTAATTTGTACATCAGCATTTTCTTCATTACAAATTCCAATTTCAAAATAAAAAATTTAGATGAATAGGAGTACAATTTATTTTACATAGCGTTTGATTTCTGCACAAGACACACAGTGCAATTTCACTTTTCAAAATGAACTTTACAAAATCCATTTGATAAAAGCAATCTTGAAAATACTGGTGGGTGAGGAAGATGCATAAGACATCTGGAAGCTGAATCTCTACTGAATTTATTTCTTCCCCCAACTTATCAATTACATTATCTTTTTTACTTTTCTACAAAATGGACACGATCTAATTTAGACTGTACCCTATACTCACAGTTACTACATTTGCCCTGGAACAAAAGAAATGTTGCATCTGTTTAAAGATAAAAGGTTGAGAATTGGGAGGCATGGGGTCGGGATATGTGTCACTGAATTATGCAAAACTTATTGATATTATTAAATTCCTTTTTTAATTATTAAATTTGTTTGCTGCCCATCTCACTGCGAGGCAACTGTATCAATACTGTATATATCAACTGTATATAAAGTACCATATCAAGAATCTTGATTAACACAATATAAATTAGGAAATGTAATTTCGTAACATTGTGTTAAGTTTATTCCATATTATGAAGAATCTATTCTGATTCAGGCACCTCTCTCACAAAGTTGCACATAACTTCTATGGACAAATAAATCCATATTTTTCACATGGTACCAACCCATGTATATAATAATCTAAGAATGGTTTCCAGTTTGAGTTGAAACTTGTCCCTGATTTACTTTTAAGGTACAAAGTTATTCCAGATGCCAAAGCATATTCTCACAACTTTTTAAATTTACTAGTTGAGAAAATTTATATGGCCGCCCAACTCACTCACCATAACTCTGGATGGCTTACAGAAATAAAACTGCAGTACAAAAGGCAATAACCCCCCACCTGCCAACAATAATTTTTTGAAAATGATTTATCCACTCTAGCAAAATTGGAGTAATGTATCAACAACAAAACATCTTATACCAATTTACTCCAAATAAATGCTCAGAGTAAATTTTATATTCTTCTTTTGAAGTTCCTAATATTAAATTATTACTACATTAAAATTTTGTATCCATTTAATCATGCAGTCTTTGACATTTCCAGATTCTAAGTTATATTTCACCAGCGATCTATAAATAAGGTTCAACAAATATTGAATTACGTGTTATAAGATTTTCCAACTTCCCAATACTGTATTCCCCTTAGTTCTGCAATTCTTTTAATATGATTCTACATACTTGAAGATAATAAAACCATTATCTTCTGCAAGGCTCTTCTGCACTCTTGCCAAAAACACTACAGGGACTTGTCCAGGGAGTTGTCAGGAGTTAATGCTGACTCGAAGGAACCAAGTAAATCAATAATCTTACTGATTCAAACCATCTAGACCAGGGGTAGGCAATCTTGGCTCTTTTATGACTCATGAACTTCAAATCCCAGAATTCCTGAGCCAGCCATGCTTATATTTTTATCCAACATTTTATCAATATTGATTTGAGCACTGATTTCCTAAAACTAATAATCATCCTGCCATTCTAAAAACTGCAGCTACTGTATCTAAAAGAAAGGGTGAGTGAATTCCCAAGCAATTGGAAGCTAAAAAGAGCTGTTACAGAAGATGCATAAATTATCAATCGATCACACTTTTTCATGCAAATCAAAGGAATATTTTACTTACTTTCATACTTGTCTTTTCCCATATAAATTGTATAAACAGAAGGAACAACTGAAGGACAGAAAAGAAAAAAAATAACTCATGGTTTACATCAAACTATGCAGAGATAAGCAAGGTTTCCACAAAAGATTTATCTATACTAAAACTATTAAACATATTCATATCCCAATGTCAGAATCATTATAAGCTTTCCTCAGCTGAGGGATAACTAATTTTGGTCTAAAAACATCAGTTGCCCCAGTATTATTTTCAGATAGGCTCTGAAATATATTTTATTATAAATATAAGGAGAAAAGGAAAATTCTAAAAAAATGTGGAAAAATGTGGTTAAAGAGAGCAAGGAATGAATAAGATTACAAGAGGTAAAGAAAACTTTCAGAAATGGGTGAAAAGTGTTAAACAATAAATGAATGGTATTAAAAATGAAAGTGATTATATTATGTTTGAAGAAACTGAAGTGAGAAAATGCTGGAACAATACTTTAGAAATTATAGTACTATGCCAAATAGAATTCCATAAAAGTTAGTGCTTAGGAAAAAGCTGAAAGAAAAGAATATATGCTCTGAGAATGCTGGATATGGTAAGGCTACAGAGATAAACAGTACTGTTGAAGAAATGATAAAATATGGATGTGGTTTGTTTATGAAATGGTTGTGTATAACATATGTATGAAAACCTCACCAGTGAGGAAATCCATTAATGTTCCCCTTTTTAAAGAGAAAGATTAATAATACAAAAGGGGAATTAGCTTGGGAGTCTTAGAAAGTGTTTGGCAGAATTCTGATTGAAAGCATACCAGACATAACAATGAAGAAAATTTTTGCATTACAACAATTCTCTGAAAAATATATGAAGGTGATAAGATTTATTGTACCTTTTCTCATATAGAGAAAACTCTATACGTATAATGAAAATAGACTTGAATTATGGAACGTTTTGTGCAAATACGGTGCTTAAAATGCATTGTTGAATGAATGTTTATGCTGAAAGTAAAGCGTAATTGACAATAAAAGGAATACTTAGAAAATGGCTTAACGTTAAGAATATAAAACAATCCTTTTGCTTATTTAATGTACTTCTGAATAATTTTATAAGAAGTTTTTGTGATGACATTGGAGATACAGTATATAGGTTAGGGATGTGAATATGCATATATTTGCATGCAGAGGCTGCTGTATTATTGGCTGAGAATCCAGAGGATTTCCAGCAAATGTTGTACAGGTTGTATGGTGCAACTAAAACATGGATCTGAAAATCATCAAATATAGCTGCATTTGTTAAGAAAAGTGAAGTGAATAATTGCAATTTATTCATATTTTTGTACTCCTTTTGTCTGCTTTACAGAACACTGCTTACCCAAAGTAGAATAGTATGATATGTAGAAATGTATACTACCAGAATGGAGAAAAAATGTACCAGAAAGATACTGTAATAATCCTGCGAGGCAAGGCAAAAGCTTAGGACAGTATTTTGTTCTCACAAACAGGACATGAGACAACAGTACCCAACAATTCTACCTCCTCTTAGTCAAAATCCAAAGCAATCATTTCAACAAAAGTATGCCAAATTATGGGAAGATATAGATTGGATCCACACATGCTAAATTATGATTTGAATCTAGCTAAACTATTTAATCTGATTTTTATTGTACAATTTTTCTTCATTTCCCCCCCCCTGAAAACGTGTCAAATTGAGACGTAATTAAAAAATGTGTCCTTTTTTCATAAATGGTGGCAATCAATGCACCAGCAAGCACTTGGTTGTATTCCTTCACAAGATCACTTTTCATGAACCCACCACAGAAATCTGAGCGAAGATGCTTCTCGTACAGAGTACAGAGAAGAGCAACAAAGATGATTGGGGGACTGGAGGCTAAAACATATAGGGAACGGTTGCTGGAATTGGGTATGTGTAGTTTAATGAAGAGAAGGGTGAGGGGGGACATGATAGCAGTGTTCCAATATCTCAGGGGCCGCCACAAAGAAGAGGGAGTCAAGCTATTCTCCAAAGTGCCTGAAGGCAGGACAAGAACCAACGGATGGAAACTAATCAAGGAGAGAAGCAACCTAGAACTAAGGAGAAACTTCCTGACAGTTAGAACAATTAACCAGTGGAACAACCTGCCTCCAGAAGTGGTGAATGCTCCAACACTGGAAGTTTCTAAGAAGAGACTGGACAGCCATTTGTCTGAAATGGTATAGGGCAGGGGTCGGCAACCTTGGCTCTTTAATGACTCACGGACTTCAACTCCCAGAATTCTAGAGTCCGCGAGTCATAAAAGAGCCAAGGTTGCCGACCCCTGGTATAGGGTTTCCTGCCTTAGCAGGGGGTTGGACTAGATGACCTCCAAGGTCCCTTCCAAATTATTATTATTATTATTATTATTATTATTATTATTATTATTATTTATTATTATTGTTTCATCATCTTCCATTTGCCTCCTGTAAAATCTCCTAAACTCTCGGGGGTGGGGAGTTACCTTCACCTTGTTTATCAACTATAGCACGACCAGCCCACCCTGACTGGATTGTACAGCGATAACAGAACATCATGCGGAGATAACGAGGCCACTGGATAGGTTGGGCTGATGACTACAAACCCATCAACCGCCAACCGAAACAGAAGTGGCTGGTGATAACAGGAGTTGTAAATCTGTGACATCAACCGGGGAAAAAGCGGTTTCAGATGTAAGCATCCACTTTTATCTGACCAGAGTTGTGAGCGTTGGCCAGGCCATTCTTACCGTTGGACGTGAAATAAAAAACCATGGCAACACAACACGAGAGCTCCTTCTCACCCGCTTCGGAAATTTAAGCCAGAAAGCTTCGCAAACGGCCAGCGCCTTCCGGTTCTAGCGAAGCGGCTCTCAGGAAATGACGTAGGTCAATAGTTCCCATAGAGCAGAGGTAGGCAACCTCGGCTCTTTTATGACTCATGGACTTCAACTCCCAGAATTCCTGAGTCAGCATAGCTGACTCAGGAATTCTGGGAGTTGAAGTCCATGAGTCATAAAAGAGCCGAGGTTGCCTACCCCTGCCATAGAGTTAATAATTGTTAGAAGCAGAACTTTCCGAAAATCCAACACAGAGGTTAAGTTTCCAGCGGTGGGTTTCATCCCTATAGGTTTGAGGATAGGTACAGGGATCCTCATCCATGTTCCCTCGTCTGCTTCCTTAAAAGAAACAAAAATCAAACTCTCTGTTGTGTACTTTTATATAAATCTTACTCCTTTACGAGAAAAAAAATATGTTTCTTTACTTTGAAGGGGACATATAGAAACGGGTGACCTCAGGCTCAAGCGCCACTGAATGGGGCTGGATACGTATTTGCCTACGTGACAATTTTCTACCTGTGATAACCTGCAAATGTGCATTCCTTATTTTAAATATTAAAGTATTCGTCTATGCCAGTAGGGTAGGATTTTCTGCTTCTGGGAGGCAGACAGAATTAGCAGCCTTTCAGAGGCTAACGTTCATCCAGTTGATTAGGAAAGTTTCGTAGGAACGGATCCAAGATATGGGTCTGTATCAAACTTCAAAAAGTTACTGTGTTCTAAGAGTTAAAATGTAAAGCAACATGTTTGAGCAGCTTAAGATTTAATGCAGGGGTCTTCAAACTCGGCCCTTTTATGACTCATGGACTTCAACTCCCAGAATTCCTCAGCCAGCATGCCTGGCTGAGGAATTCTGGGAGTTGAAGTCCATGAGTCATAAAAGGGCCAGGTTTGAAGACCCCTGATTTAATGAATGGTATATTCGGCTTTGAAACGGAGACGAGCACCGCCCCCTAGAGTAGGAAACGACTAGCACGCATGTGCGGGGGAACCTTTACGTTTACCTTATATCTCTACTTTAGTCATGTTTATTTTAAACTCCATATGTTTTGGGCGGGTTACTCATAAATAATCACCATTTCTCTATTTTTCTTTCTGTTGGTGCTGGTTGTTTTGTATTTCACTATTTTTTTTAAAAAAAAACACCTCCCATTATCTCCAATAAATGTGGCCATGCTGGTTCTATAAAGCTGGAAAAAGCTGATCTGTATATCTAATACAGTATTTTATTTATTTTCCACCGTTATTATTTTTAAAATAATTCAGGGCAGCAAACATACCTAATACTACTATTTCTTATTTTCTGAAAAGCCAACTTTCATGCCTAAAATGGGACTAGGACTCATGTTTTCCAGGTTTGTGATCTAGTGTCTTAACCACTAGACCAGACATGTCAAACACAAGGCCCGGGGACCAGATCCGGCCCACGAAGTGGTTTCATGTGGCCCGCGAAGCCATCCTGGAAACAGTGAGGGAACGGCCCCCACTGCCTTGGCCCTGGCCCAGAGACCCTCTTTCTGTCAGAGACCCTCAGATCTGTCCCACTCCTGCCCAGGCCCCCACAGGCACCCTTGATGCAAACGATGTAGAGCTGGCCACGCCCACCCAGTAGGCCATATGCACTCTAGCCACGCCCACCCAGTAGGCCACGCCCACCCTGGCCATACCCACCCGGCCCCTTGAGGGCAACCGCAATGCTGATGCGGCCCTCAGTGAAATTGAGTTTGACATCCCTGCACTAGACCAAACTAATTCTGTTGTTTTCTGTTTCTGTATTTCATGTCCCCTTGCTTTAATTCAAGTAATAAGAATTGAACAGGGGAAAGTCCTTGTAAATCAAAAAGTTTGCAGCTGTCTTATGAAACTTTATAGGTCTAATACAAGTATCATTTGAAAATGGTTTTTAAAAAGTATTTGCTAGACCTAAGTAATTGATACACGTTTCATTCTCAGCTTTGAATTCTTGCCTGAGTTGGGTTCATGTTTATGGTGAGATGATTCTGCCTTAGAATTTTATAGCAAAAAAGTGAGGTCAAAATAATGAATACATAAACAAATGACTATAAGCAGCACTGGTGTGTATACCCAGGGCTTTTTTTTCTCAGAACGCTCAGAACGGAGTTCCGGCACCTTTTTTGGATGGAACCTTGTACGGTAGGCAAGGCGGGTTGTATGACATGTTTGAGTTCCGGCACCTTTTTCTTTTACAAAAAAAAGCACTGTGTATACCTAACATCTTCACTGTTTTGTGGACTGAATGTGGTTAATTTTGATGTTGTCTGCTGATCAGAGAAAAGGCTTCAGCCAAGCAAAATGGACTGTAAAAGACATTTGTGATGCAAGCATGACCTCAGATGGGAAGCCCTAAGAACCTGTAGCTGACAGAGCAGCTGCTGATATACCAGCTGGGCCCCAGCACCATGCTGACAGTCCTGCAGAATGTCATCTCAGACTGCTGCCACCTGCTGCTGTTTCTGCTAGCCGCCATTTTATTTGTGCCTGCTACTATCTGGGCCTTCAAAAAGGTGAAAAAAATACAGGTAAGATCAAATTCTTCATTGAAAGTTGCTTAAATTGCTGGTCTTGGCTCTGGTCATGAAGGGTAGAGGCTGTTACTAAATACTAGATACAACAAGCTATTGACGTATACTTTGTTTACTTCAATTCACAAAGATCCATATATCTTTTTAGGCTGTAAGCAAGCTTTTAAGGAAGAAGGTGGCTCTTAAACTTCAGCTATAACTTCCCAGATCATTATCTATCTGACAGAAAGCAAAGGCTTATTTCATGAGACCATGTAACTGTTTTATGAACATAGTAGAGTATATTTTCACTATGTTTGATGGCTGGATCTGGAACATCTTAACCAACTATTAAAATATGTTGTGTTGTGTAAAGTTGTGGAATTATTTGGGAAGCAATGGGAAAGAGAGAGAGTTGGTTATATTTTTGTGGCAGCTTGTTTAGCTTTCTTTTTAAAAAAATCAATAATTTGACTACAATAAAAAAAGCAAGAAGTGGTATTTGTAAAGTGTTCTATTCTCACATTTTCCTTGAGAAAAATATTTCTCTGCTCTGAGAAAAGAAATCACAGAAAAAAATGTATTTCATATTCCTTTGTGGAGGAAAGCACACCTTCATCTTTATTTGGATAAGCTCTTTTGTGCCATCCACTCTTTGCTATTGCCCACATCATTATTGGTTTGATTTAAATTCTGCTTTTGTTTCATCTGGACTTATGGTCAGAGAATGACAGAATAATAGCTGATTAAACAAAACAATATAATTTCTTTCTTTCTTACATATGAGCACTAAGCAAATCTGAGAAGGCCATTTTTATGGGGTTTTCCTCATTTTTAAAAGTAGTGTAGGAAACTGATTTTCCCTGCAGTCACTATAATAGTCTTCCATAATAAAGGATTATGGACAAATAGGACTGTTTGTATCTTGTTTTTGATATGTATTGCCCTGTTCACTGCCCTGAGTTCTTTGGGAGAAGGGCAGGATACAAATTTAATAAATAAATAAATAAAATAAAGACTACTATATATAATTTTTGTCTGTCAAAATGAGTCACATGTCTCTCAAGAATGGTGTCCAGAAGCTCAGATGTTGCAAAAGATGCCAACTTATAACAAAAGAAATCTGGGAAACCTTGGCTAAGAAGCAAGATGAGATCATACACAAGTCTTTTTGTTTTATGTTATTTAGCTGGAGAGAAGGAGAATAAAAATGGATTGGCTCATAGTATTAATAATTTTGAGGTTTGCAGAAATGAAAATAATTATAGGTCAAGTTTAAATTGTTTGTGAGGGACTTGGGAGGGAAAACACTGGTGATACAAAAGTAATCTCAGGTGGCATATTTCTTTCTTTCATATAACCATACAGATAGAATGGATCCTATAGACCATCTAATCTAACCCCGTCCAGTGTTAGAACATCCCCAACAGATGGTTCTCCAATATCTGCTTTAAGAACATCAGTGACGAAAAAAACGATTCCTTTAAATAATTGTTTCACTTATTAAAGTTCTCAAAATGGAAAAATCGTAAGATTCTGTTGAAGTTCAATCAAACTGTACCCTCTCTTCAAACTTGCTGTTGTTATATGTAATTCTACTCTTTGCGACAGAAAAAAACAATTTTTCATAGATTTTTATAGAACAATTCTTATGTGTGTTTCTTTTCTTCTTTTTCTTCTATAGGCTGATGCCCGCAAGAAAAAGCAGAGCAAGTACAGAGTACCATGGATAGGTAAGTGATGCACTTAATTTCACTTTCTTTTTAGCCCTATAGCACTGGGGTGCCTTGACAATCCCAGCCAACACGCCCTTTGCTGTGAATTCTGAGGGTTGACGTCTACACATTTACCATGTATTAAGGGTGAGAAACATTGCTGTAGTAATTGGGAGGTTGAGTCTTGGAGCAGTCAACCTTTCTTCTTTATCTCTCCCACTGTAGCATCTTTGGAAAGAATAAGTGTCACAAGCACAGATCCAGAGAGGACAAAGGGTATAAGCTCAGCCACAGAACAGAAGTAGGTAACCCCACTTACTCTATATCTTTCTTAATAAGCTATTTGTATGTTCCAAAGAATAAGATTATGTCTGCCTAGAAAGAGCAGACATAATTCTGGTAAAGCTCAGACGCTGCTCTTATCTTCATAGTGTTTATGATCATCTTCATTTTTTGAAAGAAATACAATAAGAATTATCCAAGTTAAGTAGGAATCCCCGTTCTTATATGACAGATGCAGGGGCATTTTTATACTTTCATGGGGAATTTAGCAAATTGAAAGAAATCAAAACTAAATTCTCACTTCAGGATTTGGGTAATTGTTAATAAAGTGTCAAACAGGGAGCAAAAACATATGAGCTTTTCTCTATTTTTCTGGGGCTGTAAGAAAAAAGAACAGGAAGGGAGATTCTTTAACCTCGGTTGGCAGACCTGAGGGAAAGGGAGGGGGAAGCACTGGGGTAATTAGCAAGAAGGGAATTGCTTTTTGAATTTTCATTCATTGGAGAGGAAGGGATTACACGACAATAAATACTGATAGGTAGATCGTGGGGAATATACATTAAAAAGTATGCACTAGTGCCAACTCTTTACTCAATATACTTATGACTTCAGCCCTTTCTATCTGTATTTCCCACTATGTATCTACTTACTCTCTTATAATCCCTTCATTTCCAATCTCTCTACAAGGTGGGATGGAGAGAGAAGAAAACAGGTCTAGCACATGAGAAAGTGTCTACAGAGATTACCTATTTAGTGTGCCTGACTCATTTTTTTTCTTTTTTTCCCTTTCATCAGAGTGGAGAGATTGGATAGGGTGGGGTTATGTACAAGAGGGTAAGAAAGCCCACAATGGGGAATATTCAGTACAGCAAAAGGAATAAGTTAGTACTGTCTGTTTACCTAGCATGCTTGCAGCTCCCAGCCACAAAGACTCTAGGCAAACAGCTGATACTAGCCTTTAATATGTACTCCCCATTGAGTACCTGCTTACTCTCTTGTAATCCCTTCCTCTCCAATCTCTCCACTCTGGGATGGGGGGGGGCAGAAAAGGTCAGACACAGGACAATGCATACTAACTGACTATAATGTTAAACACATGACTGAGACAGGAAGGGTCATAAACATGAACCTTAATTGCAAAGTTATTTTTTCTGTGCCATCATAACTTTGAACGGTCACTGCATGAGACAGTGACTAAGGAAGATCTACCTACAGTTAAGAAAAGCATAAGGTAAAAGGTCATAAAAGACAAAAAGATTAGTTAATAGTTTTTCCTTTGGATATGAACAAATGGTATTGCCAGATAATGTGGCCTCCTTTGCTTATTTAACCGCCATAGGTACTTGCCAGGCACACCTAATGCAAATGTTTTACTTATGGCTTGGCCAAACATTGAACCAAAATTGTGGTGCAATATAAGTGATCTTAAACAGTGAGACTTCAGAAGAACACGGAGGGAAGGGAGAGACCAAGGTATGAAGAGGAATTTTACTTGAGGGATTTTTTTTCACACTGAAGAAAGATTGCAGTACATTTTTTTATTTTTTCAAATATGCAGCCTTCCATATTTTATCAACTCTGGGAAGGGGATAACAATTGCAGAATAACAGGAAAGAAAGGAAAATATAGCTGTAAAATAATTGTAATGAAGGGGAGCCAAATGAACTTTCTAGAAAAGGTAAAGGCTGTTTATAAAAAAAATAAAAAATAACATATCATAAGGATGCCCCATTGCCATCTTAGCTCTGCCCCTGCCCCACCCCCCCAAAAAACCCACTGCAAAAGCCAACAAGAAGACATTGGTTATAAGTATGTGATACATTACTCCCTAATGTGCATATGGCTGTCTCCCATTTTTGTCAGGTCCTGCAACAATTTGAACCTCTATCGTACTCTGTGTGTTTTGGACAAGAAAATTGAGTACCTCACCTGGCAAATGCAACATATCAGTAAACCGTAAGACTCTGATAGAACATTTTTGAAAGCGAGGGTCTATGCAAGGGAGGGAGCAGGCTGAGCAGACCTCTAGACTTCTTAGTCCAGGAACAATGGGGGACACTTTCTAGTAAGCAATGGAGTGCTTTGTAAGTATCAAAGTAAGCTAAAGCTTTCTAAGTGAATAAGTAGATGGTGATGGAAAAAGTCAGAACAGCTAGATGCATATCTCTTTTATTCAAGAAATTCAAAGTTCTGGATTGCATAACATCAATCAAAAATCACCTTGCTTTGAGGCTCTTTTCAGCAGATAATGCTGTAGTCTTCTTAACAGGCATATTCACATTCCTTTTCCTCTTCTGCTTTTGAGTCTTATTAACATTTGATACTATGATAAAAAAGCAAACACACATTCTTCCAGCCAACCATAAAAAAGGCTTTCAGATATGTTAATTTATTGTAAACCTTGATAAAATATGTTAAGATAGCTCTTCCTTCAAAGAGTTAATCAAAAATAAAAATCAGTCAAAACATGCCCAATAAAAATGTCCTGCACATCTACAAACTTTCATAAAATATGGTTTACAAGGCAAATACTAACAATATGAAAAGCTCAAATTAGAGCTATCGCTTATACCAACAAGTTGTACAACAGACTTCCACAGTATATCAAATGGAAGCCAATCCTAATTTACCAATGAACAATGCTGTATTCATTCATGTCAGTGACTGCCTCACTTCTTTGATGGTACTGAGCCACCGTTGATGGTGTGGTATTATTATCCTTCCTCACAATTTTACGTATATATATCTCCTTCAAAGCTTGGGGAAATGGAACAAGGAAAAAGAGACTATAGCTAGAGAAATCTCATTTTTGTGACCATTGTAACCTATGTCTACAACAGTATTTCTCAACTTTAAGATCAACTAGTATGCTGGCTAGGTGAATTGTAGGAATTGAAGTCCACTAACCTTAAAGTTGCTGAGATTGGGAAACACTGGCCCACAGGTTAAAACATTGAGGCTTGGAGGTAGAAATCAGAGATATTTTGTTTATTAATAGGTGTAATCTCACATCCTGAAAGGTTACCTATCACTTTGGGCCAATTCATCCTCTTTGTATGTGTAAATTTCCATGTCCTGAGGAATTTCTTATAGTTTTGATCGAGTTGCTGATATTTACCAATTTCCTATGAGAGATGCACTTAAGCCAGTTTAGCCAAATATGGGCAGAAAAGGTTCTGGTTCATTATTTGTGACCTGGGGTTTACTAGATCAGGCATGGGCAAGTCTAATGGGTGATGTTGCATGGCAAGGATGACATACTGTAGATTATGTCATGAGTGATATGGAAGTCACTTTCTTCCCATATTAGGTATGGGAACAAATTTGTAACTGATTTTAGTATCTATCTACAGTATATTCAAGGACCAGGAATGAAGCAAATAATTTTAATTGGGGAAGTCCAAAAACTGAAGTACAACAACTGAAAAGATGCTCCTCTAGGTAGCTTTACCCATCTCTCCCTATTCGCCAGTTTTTAACGCAATACTGTATCACATAGATTTTAGGCAGGGGTTCTTCGGGGAGAGTTTAAAATGTCAAGATGGTGGCTACAACCATGTTATTAAAGCTCCACCCCTTTTCATATACAACTCAAGGCTACATAAGGCAGGGGCTGATCCTGACACAGGAAGAAAATAGCATTTGGAGTATGAGACTTCCCTCTGACCTCCCAATGACTCCTCTTCAACATGCCCTGCCAAAAGTAGGGGATAGAGTACATTTTATCTGGAATAAATACAGGTCTTTTCAATGTGGGAATGATACCTGTCAGCTTCACACCTTTCCATCCCCCAATGCTAAGGCTATTGGAAGCTGAGCTGGTTAATTCACAGCTGGATATGTTCATCATCTTGAGTTACTTGTAAAAACAAGTCAGGATGCAAACATACAATAAATAAATAAATAAATAGCAAGGGATGGGATGCTATATAATTAAGCTCCAAGGGAAATGGCTGTTCTGACCATTTTTTTGTTTGTTTTTGTTTTCCTGTCTCCCATCACATGTTTAGAATCTCACGTTCTGCATCCAACAGCACTTTGGATTCCATCACCTCTCTGTACAGCTGGGCCCATTCATCAACCAGAGATGTCTGCTATAGCCGGTCTAGAACACCTCCCTCCCCCCCAGTCCCCATTGCTTCACAAGAAATTACAGAGTGGCAAGGGCATGTCAGCAGACCCTACAAGACTGGTTTCCAGAAATCACACCAAAAATCTTCTTCATATCCCCCAATGAACTTCCAAATGCACCAGAAGCCAAAGCAAAGGAGAAGAAGTACTCCAACATCTGAATCTCTGACCAAACTGACGCCAAGGGTTCCTTCAACAGTCAGAAGCAGCCCTATCCACATTCAGAGACTTGGAGGCAGGATTTATTTTCTGGACTACAAAGAGCAGGAGCTGCTTGACTGGCACATCCACAAGAAACATTGGCAGAATGAAGCACCACCATTACATTGGGAGAAAGAAGCATCACCATTATATTGGGAGAAAGACGTGCCACCATTACATTGGCAAAAGGAAGCTCCACCATTATCCTGGCAGAAGGAAGCTCCATCATTACATTGGCAGAAGGAAGCACCACCATTATATTGGCAGAAGGAAGCACCACCATTACCCTGGCAGAAGGAAGCCCCACCATCACATTGGCAAAAGGAAGAATCACCATTACATTGGCAGAAGGAAACACCACCATTATATTGGCACAATGAAGCATCACCATTCTCTCAGGTGCCCAGCAGAGACACCAATGTGCAGGTTGGCATCGCCCCACAAAATGAGGTGGTACAATGGGTAAGTCAGCAGCTCTCCATTAGTCAAAAGTCACATGGTCACACACCTCCTTCAACTAGCCCCAAAGGTCATCACACTCCACGTAAGCCTTCACCTGTCAGAGTAAAAAGCCCCAGACCCCGGACCCAGACCCCTGTACCTTCTCCAAAAGATTTGCTGCCTCCCCCATTCATTATCTGTCAAACTACTAGCCACAGCAATCTCAAGGCACCAACCAGTGTGCAGATTGGCATCACCCCTCAAAATGAGGTGGTGCAGTGGGTAGGTCAGCAGCGCTCCATTGGTCAAAGGTCACGTAGCCGCACACCTCCTTCAACTAGCCCCAAAGGTCGTCAAACTTCACCCAAATCTCCACCTGTCAGGGTAAGAAGTCCCGGACCACACACCCAGACTCCTGTATCTTCTCCCAAAGATTTGCTGTCTCCCCCATTCATCATCTGTCATACTACTAGCCACAGCAGTCTCAAGGCACCAACAGATGGAAATCTGAGTAGTATGACCCCCAAGGAGGAGTTAAAAGACGTACTTAACCTGCTAGCACAAAACAAGAGCCTTTTGACAAAGCAGCCTGGAAGACCCAGAACTCCCAAGAAAAAGGAGAAAGAAGTTCATGGCAAAAGACCAAGTATCTCCAAGGAAAGTGCAGGAAGAACAGGCAGTCCCAAGGACAAGCCAGCAGAGACTCAGATCAGCCTGATGCTTGACCAAAAGATACACCGATTGAGCTGGGCTAAGGACATGACAGAAGTCCCCAAAGAGAGTGGAGACCTCCCTAGCCCTGCTCGGACATCATTCTTAGACCCTACTTTCATGTGCCAGAACCAACTGGAATTGCCTTGTGTTCACAAAGCACAAGTAGAACTACATCAGGAAAGTCTCAAACTTGCAAAGAGCCCTCCCAGGTCTCAGTGTCTGGCCCATGCCATTGTGGAATCATTGGATATAGACCAAGCTACACAGGATCTACATATGTGCCTGGCTAAAGGTCTGAAGAATGGGCGTAGCCAACCAAGTGTAGAATATCCTGTTTGCTTGTTATGTGGCCGCTGCGCTCCTTATTGTCCGCACCCCCATCCCCAGCACGGGCCTTGCCTCCTTGTCTATCCACGGCTAAGTGTACAAGATGGAGAGGTTTACATGAATTTGGGCTTCCTCCTTAAGATCAAGAGGCATGAGGCCAGCAAATGGGGTCTGGTGCAAGGAAAGGATGCATCAAAGTTGCAACACAGCAAAGAGCATCCCTCCAAGCGAGAGAGGAGTCCAAGCAGGAGCAGGAGCAGAAGCAGGAACGTCCATGAAGCAGCACCTCCATCCTGGGCCCCAGAGAGGCCATCTCACCAAGCCAGGCTGCGATCTACAGAGGCAATTGATCTGAGAGCCAGACAGCACAGGGCTGGTTCCAGGCCATCCAGAACAACAACACCTAGATCCTCTCCACGTTCACCTAAAATGGAGCCCAAGCCACAAATTCGAAAGCCAGCCCCAGAGGCAATCCACTCCAAATCCCCAGAGAAGCCTCCCAGCATTCTGAAAAAGCTCTTGTTGTGCATCAGGAAAGTTTGGGCGAAGGTACAGAGGAAAAAAGAACACTCCTCCACAAAGCAGAGCTCTAGGGCATCCCTCCAGAGAGCATCTTCATCTCAAAATCTGGTGGTTCCTTCAGCTACTTCTGGTTTTCAAGCCAAAGGTATTTTGCACCATAAGCAAGACTCTCTTCCTAAAGATGCAATGACTCCTACTCACGTGAAACAAGGACACCCCTATGGTCGTAGAAAAGTATCAATGAAAGTCTCAGAACCTGAAACATTTCACTCCCACAAGAAGGTCGATAGCTACCGTGCAAAATCAGCTTATTCTGGAGCACCAAAAAAACATTCTAGACATTCTCCCGCAATGCAATTACAAAGAAGCCCCTGCAAACACCCCAGAGATCAAATGTATTGAGGTCTCAATAAAGATGTGGCTTGCTGCCAGTCTCTGCGGTCCCTCTCGAACAAGGATCTTCTTGTCACTCATCTCCACAGATAAAACACAGCAGGTCTGTGTTGTTTTTTTCCAGGCTGCAAATAAACTGGCTGGGCTATTATATATTTCTGTATTTTGAAATACCACCTTTGCTCAATTCACATGGGTTTCTCTGAGAAATTGCAGGGAAATGTAAAAATACATCTAACTAATTGTCCATCATAGCACTATTCCAGAAAAACCATCTGCTAGATTTATGGATTGTAAATGTTGGTTTGGGGATCATGAGCTTACCACACAGCCAGGCAGAGAGGAAATTGGGCTCTAGGGAGCACCGAGTGGAAGCATGTGGGACGAAAACATTGGTGAGGCAGATGGCAGTATGATCAATGTTGCAGCTTTGGATCAAATTGAATACTGGATGGACCGGTAAATCACATTATTGGAGGAAACTGTCTAATTACTCATGCTTAGTTTTCCTGGTATACTGTATATGCAGAAAAAAAGAAAGGGAGATAAATAATAGATCCACAAAAAGACAAAAGAGTACAGCTCAGTTTTGAGTAGATTTTATATTGGAATCAGGAAAAAAATGGCAGCTGTCTGTAAGCATCCTTAGAAGTAATTGTATCCCAGTATTTCTCTCTCTATGCCATCACCTTTCTCTTATGTCCTCTACTAGCATTAAACTCTATGATTCCCCCCATTCTGGCTCTGAGGCATTAGTATTACCTGCTTTGATTCACTATGTTTTGCACCCAATTATTTGTATCTTTACCCTTGCAGCTTATGGCTGTGTTGTTTAATGATCTATATTTTATTTATCAAATTTATACAGTTGATTCTCAACTTACAACTGATCATGGGACTTTGTCCTGGATTCAATTTTTTTATTTTCCCCTCTTCCGACTGTATTTTGGGTGCTCTGCAAACGCCTGCATTTACAGCCATTTTTAGGGCCCTGCAGTCAGAATCGCAATTTACAATGGTTTTGCTACAAACCAGCTTTTACTTCCAATTTTTGGGCAAAAACCAATAAGTTCACTTAATGACCACTGCAAAAAAGATTATAAAATTGGATCTGGTCACCTACTTTATGATCATTACAACCTTTAACAGAAATTGTGGGCTTAATTGTGGCTATACATTGAGGACTATCTAGATACAGAAGGTGCCCATCTCATGAAGAATGACTTTGGGCAGCATACATTAGTCAATAAAAAAGAATACATACGGGTCTGTACAATCCACATTATTTCATCAGTTAAAACATAAGGAATAATTTTTCCCTAGAGAAGTTCCAGTGCTTCTGTTGACTTTCTTCAGGCTCTGCTCAATATTTTTCCTGGGGTGAGGGGTAAATGTAATTTGATTCCTTTCTGTATTAAATGAACTCGTGTAGAAGTGGCCTGTCCCCTTATGTACCTGACCCCATTGCCTAAAAAAGAGGTTTATTAAGTTTTTGAGCCAACCCAGCCAGTGTCCTTTGTAAACCCCATTTTTTAAATAAATCACAAACCAACTGGGGCAAACAGAACATTTACAGCCACTTATTGAACCCGAATGTCTTCAACCAATTTCTTTCCATTAGCTAACAAATTTATTTATTTTATTTATTTATTTATTTGTTTTTATAAACCGCCCTTCTCCCGAGGGACTCGGGGCGGTGTACAGAGTAAGGTAGGTATACAGATTGAACAATAGTGAAAAACAATAGTAAAAACAACTGAGACCCCAAGAGCTATCAGGCCAGGCTGGACTGCTGGAACAGGTAAGTTTTTAAATCGCGCCGGAAGGTGCGGAGGTCGGGGGCCACCCGGATTTCGGTTGGCAAGCAGTTCCAGAGGGCTGGCGCACCCACTGAGAATGCCCTCCCCCTGGGGGCCACCAGCCGACATTCCTTGAGCAGTGGCACCCTGAGGAGGCCCTCTCTGTGGGAGCGCACAGGACGGAGGGGTGTTGACGTTGGCAGAAGGTGCTCCCGTAGGTAGTCCGGACCCATGCCATGTAGGGCTTTGTATGTCATTGTTAGCACCTTGAATTTCACTCGGAAGGCAACCGGAAGCCAGTGCAGCTCACGGAGGAGAGGTGTGATATGGAAGTATCGGGAGGCCCCCAAAAGTGTCCGTGCAGCTGCACTTTGCACCAGTTGAAGCTTCCGAGTGGATCTCAAGGGCAGCCCCATGTAGAGAGCGTTACAGTAGTCTAGGCGAGAGGTCACAAGTGCATGGGTGACTGTACGTAAGGCATCCAGGTCCAGATAAGGTCGTAGTTGGCGCACCAGTCGAACCCGGGAGAAGGCCCCCTTGGTCACAGCTCCTATGTGATCTTCCAGGGATAGCTGCGAGTCTAGGAGGACACCCAGGTTACGGGCCCTATCAACAGGGGGTAATAACTCATCCCCGATGTTAAGGGGTGGAATGATCTGAGTATCCTGGCTTGCCGGTACGTACAGCTTGTTGTGATTCAGGGTCAGCCTGTGGGTCCGGCAGCCGGGTCGGATGACTCGGATGACTCAGACGAGGGGGAGGAGGAGGGTGTTGAAGACGAACTTGCTGATGATGGCTTGGAGGCTTCACAGAGCCCTCAGCCAGGCCCCTCTTCTCAGCTGCGCGAGCCCAACAGTGCAGATGAAGAGGACCCACAGCTGGCCCTGTTCAAGGACGCCCGACGCAGGAGGCAGACCAGTAGAAGCAAGCAGAGAAAGGCTGTGGGACTCCTCGGAAGGAGGCACAGGGAGGCCACGCCCTGAACTCTAATAAAGGGAGTGTTTGGGGAAGGGCTGGTTGCTGAAAGCAACCGCTCCGTTTGAGGATCAAAGTTCCGGTATCTTGTTTCTTGTTCTGTTGTTTGTGAATTAAACTTGGCAGACGTTTTCCAGCCTCAGACGCTCTCCAGCCTCTGCCGTTTGTACAGGGGTTGCCTTTCTGCAAGGCCGGTAGCAGGCTGGTACAGAACAGTTTGCTTTCAGCCTCCCACCCCTTACAACTAATATGGAGCAGCTTCGTGCCGAGAATGCTCAGCTCACTCAGCAACTCACTTTGCTGGCAGCTCAGGTGGCTCAACTGCAAGCACAGGTTCATGCTGCACCCCCACCCAGGAGAAAATGCCAGGTAGCAATGCCGGACAAATTTACAGGTATTCCTGAACTGTTTCCTGCCTTCCTGGGACAATGCCAGCTCTTTATCAGCATGAGAGCGGCTGATTTCCCCACTGACCGGGATAAGGTGGGGTTTGTGTTAAGCCTTCTTTCGGGGGATGCAGCTCGTTGGGGCACGCCTCTGCTGGCTCAACCTAGCCCATTGTTGGACAACTTTGTGGGGTTTTGTGACCATATGCGTCTAATGTACGAGGACCCAATTAAGACGCAGACTGCCACCCGACGCCTGAAAGCTCTGAGGCAGGGTCAACGCCCCCTACAGGCCTATATCAGCGACTTCCGGCTGCTTAGCCAGGATTCCGCCTGGAATGAGGCTGTGCTCGTGGATGCCTTTCAGGATGGATTGTCCATCTTTGCCTGCGGATCGATGCCCGGTTGCAGCAGCGAAAGAGTCGCCGTGCCACCCCACAGACCCCTGCCGCCCCTGTTGTGCGTGAGCCCCCAGTCCAAAGAGAGGAGCCAATGGAGCTGGGTGCCGCCAGGTCTCGTCTATCGGTGACGGAAATGAACAGACGACGATCGGGGGGGTTGTGTTTTTACTGTGGGGACCCTGGACATTTGGCTGCTTTTTGCCCAAAGAAGCGTCAGCGGGCATCAGTGACCAAGCCTGCCCCGAGAAAGTCCCCTACTTTGCTGTCGGGAAACGCCCCGAGCCCGATCTAGACAGTGTGATAGATCGGGCGTCCCACAACAACAACACCGAGCGACGCCGTTCCGATGGTGCCTGTGAACCTCCACGGCATTTGATTTTGGAGGCACGTCTGATCCTTCCTGGCAAGCCAGAGGGGATTCCAGTCCATGCCTTAATTGACTCTGGGGCTACCACAAACATTATGGATTCAGCCTTTGTGGCCAAATGGGCTGTTCCCCAGTGTCCGGTGGATCCGCCCATGTTAGTGGAGACTATCGATGGTCGAGTGCTCCTGTCCGGGCCTATTACGGCCGCCACGCAACCAGTATGTATGGCCATCAGTTCCCATGTGGAGGCCATCCAGTTCTACATCACTTCGGATCTGCACTTCCCCGTGGTCTTGGGACTGGCGTGGCTCCGGGCGCATGACCCACAGATCTATTGGTCACAGAACTTGGTCACCTTCCCAAGCTTGCAGTGCGTGGACCACTCCCGCCATATCTGTGCCGGCCAGGTGGAGGGTTCCCCAGGGGTTTCCTTGCCTCCCGAACTGTCCGACTTTGCTGATGTGTTCAGCGAGTCAGAGGCGGATCAATTACCCCCGCACAGGCCCTATGACTGCTCCATTGACTTAGTCCCTGATGCGCCTCTCCCAGTGGGGCGTTTGTACTCCATGTCGGAGCCCGAGTTGGCTGCATTGCGGGACTTCCTGGAGAAGAATTTGGCTCGTGGTTTCATCCGGCCCTCGTCCTCGCCAGTGTCTGCACCCGTGCTCTTCGTCAATAAGAAGTCGGGCGAATTACGGCTTTGCTGCGACTACCGGAAACTGAACGCCATCACGGTGCGCAACCGTTACCCGCTGCCCCTCATCCCCGAGCTCTTGGACCGGCTCCGGGAGGCTAAGATCTTCACGAAACTGGACCTGCGTGGAGCTTACAACCTCGTCAGAGTTCGGCCGGGTGATGAGTGGAAGACGGCGTTTGGTACTCGCTATGGACATTTCGAGTACACGGTGATGCCATTTGGCCTGACCAACGCCCCCGCTGTGTTTCAGCATTTTATGAACGACATCTTTCGGGATTTGTTGGACCAGTTTGTCGTGATCTACCTGGACGACATCCTGATCTACTCCCCGTCGCGTGAAGTGCATCATCAGCATCTCCGTCAGGTCCTGCAGCGCCTCTGAGAGCATCGGCTGTTTGCCAAGTTGGAGAAGTGCCAGTTCTACCAGGTGACCATCGATTTCCTGGGTCACCGCATTTCTCCTGAGGGCATCGCCATGGAGCCGAGTAAGGTGGAGTCGTTGCAGAGTTGGCAACCCCCGCGTCGCATGAAGGATGTTCAGCGACTTCTTGGATTTGCCAACTACTATCGAACATTCATCCCTGGCTTTGCTGCCTTGACAGCCCCCCTCACCCGGCTCCTGCAGAAGAAGACTCGGTTCCAGTGGAACGCACCCGAACAACAGGCGTTCCAGGCTTTGAAGGAAGCCTTCATGAAGGAGTCCATCTTGAAGCATCCTGACCCGCAACGGCCGTTTGTCGTGGAGGCGGACGCCTCCGACATTGCCATTGGGGCCGTGTTACTCCAGGCAACGACGCCCAGCGGTACCCTTTTCCCTTGCGCGTATCACTCTCGGAAATTGAACCCCTCGGAGCGCAACTATACCATCTGGGAGAAGGAGCTGCTGGCCATCAAGGCGGCGTTCGAGGCTTGGAGACATCATCTGGAGGGGGCGCGGCATCAAATCGAGGTCCGGACGGACCATAAGAATCTAGAAAGCCTGCAGACCGCTCGGAATTTGAACCAACGCCAGATCCGGTGGTCTCTTTTCTTTGCAAGGTTTGACTTCCGGGTTCAGTACATACCAAACGGGCACAATCAGAGAGCGGATGCTCTGTCCAGGAAGCCCGAATATACCCGAGTGGAAGACAAGCTTCTGCCCAGGACAGTGATCCCCGTCGAGTCTTTTGCTGCGGTGCGGGAGCCGGTTGATATACGGGCTCGGATCCGGGAGGCGCAGCAGCAGGAGGCGTGGGTGGCTCAGCGGAAGGAGGAGGTGGGGCCAGATTCGCCTTGGACGGTCACGGATGGACTCTTGTATTATCGTGACCGGCTCTATGTTCTGGGAGGGCCACTCAGGGGTCTCGTCCTCAGCCAGTGTCATGATAACCTGGCAGCGGGGCATTTTGGCTTGTTCAAGACTCTGAACCTGGTCTCCCGTACCTTCTGGTGGCCCCGAGTCCGTCACGACGTCCAGTCTTATGTCACCTCCTGCATCCCATGCAGGCAGGCCAAGTCAGCGACAGGGGCCCCGCCTGGATTACTGCAGCCTTTGCCAACACCCAAGAGACCCTGGGGGGCTGTGTCCATGGACTTTCTGACGGATTTACCCCATCCTCCGGCTTCACGACAGTGTTTGTGGTGGTGGACATGCTGACCAAGATGGCGCACTTCATCCCCTGTCGCGGCTTACCGTCAGCTCGCGCCACTAGTCGTATGTTTATCCAACAGGTGTTTCGGCTGCACGGCCTCCCCGATAGAGTCGTCTCCGATAGGGGGGCCCAGTTTACAGACCGCTTCTGGCAGGAGTTGATGCGTGGGTTGGACATCAAGGTTTGCCTCTCGTATGCGCATCATCCTCAAACTGACGGGGGTACCGAGAAGGTCATCGGTATCCTGGAACAGTATCTGCGCTGCTACGTCAACCTGCAGCAGGACAATTGGGTGGACTATCTGGCCATAGCCGAGTTTGCCTTTAACAACTCGCAGCACACCTCCACGCAGATGACACCGTTCTTGGCCAATGTGGGTTATCACCCCCGGTTTTTCCCCCTTTCTCCCGTGGACTCACCGGAGCCGGCAGCGAACGACTTCAAGGCAGAGTTACAGGCGATCCATTGATTGGTGCGACGGCAGCTGGAGAAGGCCAAGGCCGATTACAAGAGGTTTGCTGATCGGTCAAGACGGGATACGCCTCCACTATCGGTGGGGGATCGGGTCTGGCTGTCCACCAGGAACCTACCATCCACACGGCCGGCGAGGAAGTTGGATCACCGTTACCTAGGACCGTTCCCAGTCGAGGCTGTCATCAATCCGGTCGCCTATCGTTTAACTCTGCCACGTTCCCTGCGCGTGCACCCAGTCTTCCATCGGTCCCTGTTGGTCCCCGAGCAACCGGCTTGTCCACTCCGCCAAGTGGAATCTCCCCCATCAGGACCTCGTGATGGAGGCAGCACCCCCGAGTACGAGGTCGCCAGCATCAGGGATTCCCGTTGGCTGAAAGGTCGTTTTCAGTACCTGATCGAGTGGAAGGGATACGGACCGGAGGACTTCACTTGGGAAGACGCGACCGCCGTTCATGCCCCTGCGTTGGTGACTGCTTTTCACGAACAATTCCCATCCCGACTGCATCCGGATCGGCAGCCCCGGGGGAAGGGCCCTGCGGTGCGGGATAGTGTTGTGATTCAGGGTCAGCCTGTGGGTCTGGCAGCCGGGTCGGATGACTCGGATGACTCAGACGAGGGGGAGGAGGAGGGTGTTGAAGACGAACTTGCTGATGATGGCTTGGAGGCTTCGCAGAGCCCTCAGCCAGGCCCCTCTTCTCAGCTGCGCAAGCCCGACAGTGCAGATGAAGAGGACCCACAGCTGGCCCTGTTCAAGGACGCCCGACGCAGGAGGCAGACCAGTAGAAGCAAGCAGAGAAAGGCTGTGGGACTCCTCGGAAGGAGGCACAGGGAGGCCACGCCCTGAACTCTAATAAAGGGCGTGTTTGGGGAAGGGCTGGTTGCTGAAAGCAACCGCTCCGTTTGAGGATCAAAGTTCCGGTATCTTGTTTCTTGTTCTGTTGTTTGTTTGTGAATTAAACTTGGCAGACGTTTTCCAGCCTCAGACGCTCTCCAGCCTCTGCCGTTTGTACAGGGGTTGCCTTTCTGCAAGGCCGGTAGCAGGCTGGTACAGAACAGAGCTATTCAGTCTTGTCCGGGTTGAGTTGAAGCCTGTTCCTCCCCATCCATTCCCGGACCGCTTTCAGGCAGCGGGACATCATGTCGAGGGCATCACTGATGCTGTTTGGAGTTGAGATGAAAAGCTGGGTGTCATCAGCATACTGATGGTACCCTACTCCAAAGCTACGAATGATCTCACCCAGCGGTTTCATGTAGATGTTGAACAGGAGAGGCGAGAGGACCGACCCCTGAGGGACTCCGCAAACGAGAGGCCACTGGGTCGACCTCTGTCCCCCTGCCAGCACCGACTGCGAGCGACCCTGGAGAAAGGAGGAGAACCACCGCAGAACCGTGCCTCCCACTCCCAGTCCCCTGAGGCGCCGCAGCAAGATACCATGGTCGATGGTATCGAAAGCCACCGAAAGGTCTAATAAGACTAGGACAGAGGAATGGCCCCTGTCCCGGGCTCTCCAGAGATCATTCATCAGAGCGACCAATGCCGTGTCCGTGCTGTAGCCCGGCCTGAAGCCTGATTGGCACGGGTCTAGATAAACCGCTTCATCCAGGACCTGAGGAAGTTGATGCGCCACCACGCTCTCAACAACCTTCGCAAGGAAGCGAAGATTGGAGACTGGACGAAAGTTATTCAATGAGGTTGGGTCCAAGGTGGGCTTCTTGAGGAGAGGTCTCACCACCGCCTCCTTCAAGGCGGTGGGGAAGTGACCCTCACTCAGAGAAGCAGAGATGACCGCCAGAAACCAGCCTCGTGTCCCCTCTCGAGCTGCATAAGCCAGCCAGGAAGGGCACGGGTCCAGTAAGCATGTGGAGGAGCTCAACCTCCTCATAGTCCTGTCCACTTCCTTCGGAGTCACAGGATCAAATTCCTCCCAGATGACGTCGACAAGACTGTCCATGTCCTGTTCCTCCAACTCTGCCCAGTTGGAGTCCAGGCCGGTTCGAATCCGAGCGATTTTATCCAACAGATATTGACCGAATTCCTCGGCTCGACCCTGCAAGGGTTCCTCCCTCACCTTTTGGTTCAGTAGGGAGCGAGTCACTCTGAACAAGGCAGCCGGGCGATTATCTGCGGACACAATGAGGGTGGAAAAGTAGTTGGATTTTGCCACCCTTATCGCTGCGAGATAAGACCTGGTGAGGATTCTTAGTCGCAATCGGTCGGATTCGGATCGACTGGATCTCCAACGGCTCTCTAGGCCCCGTCTCCGACGCTTCATCTCCCGGAGCTCCGCGGTGAACCATGGGGCTCGCTGGGATCTGCACCGGGTCAGGGGCCGCAGGGGTACAACTCGGTCCAGAGCCTCCGTGGCTGCCCTTTCCCAGGCTTCCACTATGGCATCCGCCGAGCTGTGAGCAGGGAGTGCATGTGGGTCCCCAAGCGCTGCCTGGAACCTATCAGGGTCCATTAGGCGCCTAGGGTGGTACCATCTGGTTGGCACCATGCACCCACGGCGGGGGGTGGCAAAGGGGAAATCTAGCCGGAGGAGGTGATGATCGGTCCATGACAGGGGCATAACGGTCATGGTGCCCCCACTGATATCATCACGCCACCGTCCAGACAAGAACACCAAGTCGGGGGTGTGGCCTCCCTCATGAGTCGGTCCAGAAATTATTTGTGACAGGTCCATGGCCGCCATGGAAGCCATGAACCCCCGAGCTAGTTCGGACGATCCTCCCAGGGACGGTAGGTTAAAGTCGCCCAAGACCATGAGTTTTGGGAATTCAACCACCAACCCTGAGAGGACATCGAGTAGCTTGGGCAGGGCTGCCGCTGCACGATTAGGTGGTAGGTACCAAATATGTTTGGCCTTCCTTTCTAGTAGGATTGCAACTGTCCTTAGAAAAAGGCAGTCTTTTATTCTGTTTTTTTCCTACCACTGTATTTTGTCCAATGCTCTTTTCTAATGACAGTTTATTAGCACTACAAAGTACAGGTAATCCTTGACTTGCGACCATAACTGAGCCCAAAATTTGTTGCTAAGCAAAAAAGTTGTTGAATTTTGCCCCAATTTATAACCTTTTTTGTCACAGTTGTTAAGCGAATCACTGCAGCTATTAAGTTAGCAACATGGTTAAGTGAATCTGGCTTCCCCATTGATTTGCTTGCCAAGCACCCAAATTTTGATCACATGCCCACAGTATGCTGCAATGGTTTGTGGGAAAAATGGTCATAAGTCCCTTTTTTCAGTGCCATTGTAACTTCAGTCACTAAACAAACTTGTAAGTCGAGGTCTACTATACACATGCATTAGAAAAGCAGGGTAGAAATACCGAACAGAAGAATAAAAGGAATCGAGGCCAAGTTAAACAGGAGGCAAATATGAATTCTATACTATTTTAAACAACACACACTGAAAATGAACTTGCTATCAAGCAAGCAAGCACACAAAAAAAATAAAATGATATCACTGCCACTAAGCGTAATGAGGTAAGCCAATTGGCTGGCTTGATCAGCTTGTTGCCATTCAGTACTACACACTGAAGTAGCGCACAAGGTTATATACAACTCATTTCGGAATTACTTACACAACTGAATTAGAAAACCGAAAATAACATCCAAAATATCTTTACTATTCTTATTACTATACTACAGTACCAGGCTCCGTTCAGCGTTAATACGCTGGCGAAGAGCCTGCCAGAGCCGAGCTCCTTACCTCGCTTCTGAGTGTGCTACAGCTTAGGCATTGGCTAGCAAGTTAACCAATGATCGTTAAGGAACAGAGAAACCGGCCAATAGGAAATAGAGGGAGCTAAGGCGCGCGCGGGAGCAAATTCGAACGGCGCAGTCAGTGTCTGAGGAGGCATTTCACGGTGGTGTTTGTTTTTCTCCCCACTCTTTCCTGACTGAGGTAATGTACTGAGGGATGATCAGAGGTCGGCTTTTTAGGTATGGGGAAAGGGAGACGGGGACTGGAACAAAGGAAACGGGCAGGAAAGGGAAATGCTGAGAATTACTAAGGAGTCTGTACTTCCTTATTGATTTGTTTCCATTAGGTCTATCGCCGATCGGGGCAGCAAAAATCCGGATGGTCGGTGGGTGGGAACAAAGGATTGCTTTGCCGTTTTGTGGCTATGTAATGGCCACCTGCATTTTTGCAGCCCTGATCGCTTTGAAAAAGTGGGAAGAGATCTGGGGGAGTTCTGAACCCCGGTCAGAGATCCCTGGATTGGATCGCGAGTTTCAGAAAAAGACCTTCACGTTCTTTGCTTTTTCCCCCCCCCTCGTTGCTTTGACTTTGCTTCCTCAAAAAGGTCAGGAAAGGAAATTTCGGTTTAGGTTCTCAGTAAGCCAACCTGCCTGCATAAAGAAAATGAGGCCCTGAGGGGGTGGGGATGGGGGGAAATGTAGGCTGGGCAGAGGCTCAGGCAGGGTGGTGAGTCATTGAATATTTTTGACAGCCTACATTAGGCCCTAAGCACCTCTCATCTGCAATGTCATTATTAATTCCGCAGCATGACATGAATAGATACTCATCTGATTTTGTTTAGTATATAAGTAGTGTGTACATTAGGTGAGGGGGTAGTTCAGGTAGGCCGTGACTTATGACCACAATTGAGCCCAACATTTCTGTTGTTAAGTGAGATATTTGTTAAGTGAGTTTTGCTCCATTTTAAGACCTCTTGCCACAGTTGTTAAGTGAATCACTGCAGCTGATAAGTTAGTAACCTGGTTGTTAAGTGGCTTCCCCATTTACTTTGCTTGTCAGAAGTTTGCAAAAGGAGATCACATGGTCTCAAGACACATGGCCATAAATATGAACCAATTGCCAAGTATCTGAATATGGATCACATGATCATGGAAATGTTGAAAAGATCATAACTGAAAAATGGTCATAAATCACTTTCTTCTGCCATTGTAACTTTGAATGGTCACTAAACAAACAGTTGTAAGTTGAGAATTACCTATACATTGGAAAAAAATAAGACTTTTCAAGGTTTTTGTGAGAATTCTAATATCTTGGTCCTTCTCACTCAGCAATGCCTTTATATGTGTTCAACTCCCACTGTTCCCACTGTCCTCAGCAGAGCTATGACAGCTGGGATATATACAGTGTTGTTGTCCAGCATAATGTCTTCTTACTGGTCCTTGAAGCTTACAGACAGATGTCATATTCAAACCTATCTTGAATGTTTAAAGACATGCTCTGCCAAAACTGCTGTTCAACATATATTGAATGGAAGAATGTCTACAACGTTTGAAGTTTTTTTTCTTGGAATCAGGTTATTGATTTATTTAATGATGCTGGCTTCTCCCTAGATTTTTTCACCATCTGTAGCAATGCCAGAGATTAAAGCTGAAATCTTATGCTTGCAGAGCTGGTGCTTTACCATTGAAATTTGTTTTGGCATGCCTATCTATATATTTAACCAAGTATGTTGAAACCACTATTAGAAGAAGTGATAAATACATCAGATTAGCTGCTACTTTGTAGATGAAGGCAGTATAAATCGGCATAAGAAAAAGGCAAGCAAGGACAAGTGAGAGATGCAGGTTCTTGTGCCAGCTTTACTCATTTTAAATTGCCTAATGAAAAAAATGCACTTTCTAAAACATACATTTGTAACTTATAATAGGCTCTTTACTCAGTATGGCAGCTGTTACTCCAAGAAAAAGAAAACGCTGTTACAATAGGTGAGTTTTAAAAGCCAGTCATAAGGATATACTGCATTTGTATTTGTTTTATTTATATCTCACTATAATCAATCCTCATCAATTAACATGATATAAATGAAAATAATTTTAAATAACCACAATAGGCATAAAAACTAAAGAATAATAAAACAACAACTCAGAGATAAAACAACAAAAATAGAAGCAAAGATGGCTGAATCTGTTTGAATGCCTTCTGGAATAGTCCTGTTTTTTTATCTTACTGAATGCCCTCAGGGAGAGGACAGGATGAACACAGGAGACTGTTCCAGAGAAACTCTTGAACGTCTGTGTGTGTGTGTGTGTGTGTGTGTGTGTGTGTGTGTGTGTGGTGTGTAGGTGTAGGTAGGTCTTAGCATATTTGGGTCTTTTCCCATGTAAGATTGAGGGTGTCTTGGCAACGTTTCGACGATGTCCCACTCGTCATCTTCAGGCTGGTGTCTTCAGCTTCATGCTTTGCTCGCACAAGCACGAAGCTGAAGACACCAGCCTGAAAATGATTAGTGGGACCTCGTCGAAACGTCACCAAGACGCCCTCAATCTTACACGGGAAAAGACCCAAATACGCCAAGACCTACATACCTGTACCCGTATATTGGAAAGCTACAAATCAGAATTGTAGTATATGAAGTTATGTACTGTTAAGTACATAAAGCACATTAAACTGTGATATATTCTTCCTTATGTTTAATATTTTATTGTCCAAATTAAGAAGGCAAAAACTGAGCTAAATTTACATTTCCCGTTTAGAAGAACAAGGTTAAGATGCCTCAGACCCAGTGATGTTTTTAATTCAAATTCAGTTTTAAAAAAGTACATTCAATAGAAGTTTTGTTTTAATGTCATAGATTGAAAACTCTTTAAGTAAGATATTATTTTTAGCTATAATACAGTAAGGTTGCTGAATTAGTTCTGAGACAGGTAAAGAACAAATGTGTGCTTTTCATAGTTTACAGCTGGTAAATGAGACTCCAGTGAAAAGATTGAGGATGGAATTCACTGAAGAAGCATCTCCAACAAAAAAACCTAGTTTCCAAAATAAAGAAGGCCAGCACTTTCTCCAAAGGTCAACCAGCTTGGAGAAACTTAATACTTCACCACTGGAGACAGCAGATGTACCAAAAGTAAAATCAAATGCATTCCCACAGAGAACATCGCCAGTGTCTGGCACTATATATAATTCCACTGTGCCAATCAATTCCTTTTACAGTAAAGTAAATAAATTTCAAAGTATATTGGAAAGAAAACAAGCAAAGGAATGTCATATAAATTCCAGAAATGATTACGCAAGTTTACCTATTGCTAACAAGACAGAAGTGGTACAGGACAAGATGCAACATCTTAAAACTTCCAGGCGCTTAGCTGTTTCCAAGCAGGCCAAGACTTTATCAAGAAATACCAAAAAAGCTAAAATGGAAATTGCTGTACCTAAGCCTAAGGGGAAGGAGAATAAAAATTATGCTGTAGAAAAGAAAATAGAAGGTCCTTCCAGAGTTCTAACCATGAAGTTCAAACCTATGTTAAGACTCCAGACAGGGGCAGCATTTTTTGCCACTGGAAAGAGGGGGAAATGTGACTCTAAGAAGCTGTTTTCACCACGAAAATCTCTCCAATTTGTTAACAATACCACAGAAAGCAAGAAGCAGGACAATCTTCTCACAAATACCAAAATGTGCTTATCTTCTGAAAGTAAAGCAGGTAAAACTGGCAGGGAAGAAAACCAAGCAGATGCATCCTCAAAAGAAAATCTTGATATTGAGGATAAGAAGACACTAAGATGTAATAAAAGTCATATTAAGGACCCTTTGTGTGAAGTGAAACCATTACCAAATTCTGGGCTGCTTCAAATTTCTCTGTCTGGTTCCTTGGAGTCCCCAGCTCAGAAAGAAACTGATGCCAGGAAAGAGGTATGCGTAATTTATAAACATTACTAATTTGTCTAGTACAGGGGTCTGCAACCTTGACAACTTTAAGACTTGTGGATTTCAGCTCCCAGAATTCACTTAAAAATATTTGAACTTGCCCTCTTGTTAAATGAGTTAATTATTAGTTTTTATTACTAAACAATATTAGCTGACTTCTCAGAGAAGCTGGAATAAAAAAAGAGGACTGATTACTCTGTAAAATAAGCAAATAGAAAATTTTATCCAGCAGTGTCCCATTGGTGATCAGGCCATGAATTATTTTCTATTGGAAGTCATGAATACAATTTTAAAAGATGATCTTTTCAAACACACATGACCTAACCTCCTTTCAGCCTCCCAATATTCATGGCTGATAGTTAGATTTTATCAGGATAATAGATTAGGAAAATACTACCTGTACTTGGCATTAGGTAGGTTTGGCAAGTCCTTTTAAAAATTAAGCAAGGAAATAATCTTTCTCTGGCAACATTCTTGGTCATTCTGTCATAGGAAAAGCCATTAATCAAACTAGCCACTTTAATCTATTAACTCTAGTCATAGTCTTGCATCTCTGTAACTATAATATGAATTTACTTTATGTTTTTCTTTATTAACAATGGTTTTTCAGGATTAAAATGTATCTTTCCACAATACTTTATGCTCTCTATGGGGCTGCTTTGTTCTGAGGGATATTATGTCTTGTACAACAACAAAAAATTGTCAAGATCTCACACATGTTGGGTGAAGTCAGCTAGCACTTGAAAGGAGATGCTGCTTTCCAATTGTGGAAAAAATGCAAGAGAAGTCTTTTTATTATTAAAACTCAGGCTAAGTATTACCAGGGCATATATCTGAGTATATGCAAGCATTTCCCCAGCTCTTGTAAACATTCTTTGTATCCTTTGATTAACATCTGTAAAAAAAATCACTTTAAAGCAAGAAGTAAGCAAGGTTAGATTTTCCTGTTCTCAGTACGTACATAGATATAATTTATACTTTTGTGATGTGAAAGTAAGACTAAATCTTGAGACAATGGGAATAATTTGTAATTCCAGTGCTTGTCCTATTGCTGAGTCCACTTACTTGAGTACTATTGTTAAGATAACCACTTACAATATCAGTGATCACCCATTACTTCCCCCCCCCTTTCTCCAGCCAAGAAAGATCAAAACAAAACATCTTATTTTCCTGATACTTTATCCCTGAGGTGTTCATTTGGTTTTGAGTTATTTTATTTTGCTAAATTCCCCAAGAAAATGGCCCTCAATCATCCAGCAAAGAGGACAGAAAAATAGGAATTCCAATTCAGGGCTAATTTTCTCCCATTTATTTCAAAAGTTGTAAGACAACTTTCATAATGCCAAGCAGCAAAAGCTACCCAGCTCTGTCCCATAAGGTAATTTTTCCCCTGCTGTTGTTTCTCTTCCTCAACCAGAAATCCTTTACAGCGTTCCAAAATTAAACAGTACTGTGGAAAATCACCCCAGAGAGGGAAATATTAAAAGGGCAGAAAAATATATTTCCTGAAAAGATATTGAAGAACCAGAAAAGCATGCCCAGTTTGCTTAATAGCCCCAGCTCTCCCTCCCACAAGCCCTGTACAAATGCAGATGTAGGAAGCCCCAGCTAGAAGCTTAGGAAGACAAAGACCTAAAATCTGCATACCCCAGCCCCAGGAAAGCAGGATATAATAATAATAATAAATAATAAACCTTTATTGTCAAAGTACAACATGTGTACACTGAGATTAGCTGAGCCTCTCCCCGTGCTCCCTCCCCCCAACACACAGTGACAACAAACCCTCCATCCTACCACACCGTGTGAACCAACTACACCACACACCGGCCTCCCAAGTCAATTCTGCATAGGTTCACAGAGATTATATCCCATTCAAAAGCCTAACAGCCCACGGATAAAAGCTGTTTTTCAGCCTGTTGGTACAGCTGGCTATATTCCTATATCTCCTACCCGATGGTAGGAGAGTAAATAGATACCGTCCAGGGTGTGAGTCATCCCTGAGAATTTTCCTCACTCTTCCAAGACAACGAGCCCTGGCGATGTCTTGTGCTGTGCTCACTACCCTCTGTAATACTTTCCTGCCCGTGGCTGTCAGACCAGCATACCAAACCACAATACCATACGAGAGGATGGTCTCTATAGTAGACCGGTAAAAGAGGGTCATTAGCCGTTGTTCTACCCTGTTCTTCCACAAGACCCTAAGAAAGTGAAGCCTCTGTTGGGCCTTTCTAGCCACCTGAGTTGTGTTAACTTTCCAGGTCAGATCTTCACAGAGGTAGACTCCCAGAAATTTAGAGGAAACTCTCTCCACACAGTCCTCCCCGATGTAAAGTGGGGCAGGTTCCTCCTTTTTTCTCCGGAAGTCTAACACCATCTCTTTCGTCTTGCCGATGTTTAGGTGCAAGTTGTTGTTACTACACCATATGGATAGTTTTTGTACCTCCGCCCTATATGCTGTCTCATCCCCACCTGTAATAAGACCCACCACAGTTGTATCATCTGCGAACTTGATTATCGCAGTGGATGGGTCAGATGATACACAATCATATGTGTATAAAGAGTACAGGTAGGGGCTAAGCACACAGCCCTGTGGCGTGCTGGTGCAAAGCTTCAGGGGGGTGGACAAAGCAGACCCGACCCTCACTGTTTGTAACCAGTCCCTAAGAAAGTCTTGAATCCAGTTGCAGATGGCGGGGGAGAATTTCAAGTCAGTCAGCTTCTCGATGAGAATGCTCGGCAAAATGGTGTTGAAAGCTGAGCTGTAGTCAACAAAAAGCATCCTGACATAACTTCCAGGTTTCTCGAGATGACTTGCTACAGAGTGTAAAGCAGTAGCTATGGCATCGTCTGTCAACCTATTTCCCCTGTAGGCAAATTGATGTTTATCAAAGTCCAGTGGGAGGCATGTCCTAAGATGTTGGAGAACCAATCTTTCAAAGCATTTCATGACTACAGACGTTAATGCAATAGGTCTGTAGTCATTCAGGCATATGAATATGAGTCAGGACATAATAGGATTAACCCACCACCATCAAGAATACCAGAAAGGCACACCCAGACTCAGGTCAGAATAGTGACACAGGAAATACAAAGCCTGAAAGAGGAAATAACTCCAAACAAAAGGCTCTAGAAGGGTATAAAAACCCACTCCCTACATGTGCTCAGACCTTTTTTTTTCCTGCTAGAACCATCTTTCTGTCTGGCTCTCCTCTGCAATAAACTGTAACCTTCTTCCTAAAGCAGTTGCCATGTTGTTTATCCCCGGCTTGGACTGAACCATGATGAAGACTTCCTTCAACAGTACCTTATACTAAGTTTTCTTCATTTTATTGTACACTGCCCAGAGTCCCTCTTTGAAGGAAGTGGGCAGTTCAAAAATGTGATAAATAAGTTCAAATGCCCATCCTGTTGCACTTGTACAGATGTGTGAAGCATATATATTTTAGCCTTCGTCCTCTTTTTTCCTTTGTTGTGGCAAACACTGTATTGTTACATCTGTATTATTTTTCTGGTTTCCGTGTTTGTATAGTATCCAAATTCTATGTATGCTTCATTAGTAAATCACTTCTTGAACCCTTTGCTTTCCCCCCTATTCTTTGAACCTACTTTTTGTTTTTCTTCCATTGACCTTAATATGTTATACTCCAGTAAATTAATTGTTTAAGATTACTGTGTAGCTGCTAATTATAATTATTGAATAACACATGATTGTTTAATGGCCCTTTATGACATTTGCATCATTAGTAATTTAATACATTATATTGACTTTATTATAGTTTAATTTTCTACTTTCAGAATATATATTTTCATAACCTGTAGGGTTCAAGGTCCAATAGAATTGGCACTTCAGTTTGTATAAAAAAAATCTTTTTTGTTGTTGCTTTTTTGACAGGTTTTGGACAATATCTCAAAGAAACCATCTGACAGTACAAACAATTATAAAATTGCCTCTTCCAGTAAGTTATTTATGGTTGAACCTATAAACAATGATTATGAATATTTATAGGGACCAGGATTGGAGTGCCACATTCCTGGTTCTCACTGAATTCTCAGCATCCATTGATGATGGTGCTATTCTGGACCACAGATTTAGAATAGAAACCATCATATTGTAGTGGTTTCCTTCTTTCCCACAGGGGTAGTTCCAACTGGGGGCTGAAAGAATAGATCTGCCCTGAGATCTCTATTTTGTGAAGTACCCCAGCCCCTCATTTTCTTCACTGTTTCCTACCTTCTACATGAAACTACTGGAGCAGGTCATCTGTTGGCATGGGGTCCACTATCATGCTTCACGGCTATATGTCTCAGCACCAAGCCAAGCAAATGATGTAACAGGAATCCTAACTCAGTTCCAGGAGATAGCGAGTGTTTAGATGGGTAGAAACAGATTGAGAATGATTTATTCCAAGACAATGGCTTTGGATTTGTGGGCTAGATGATTCTAGAGAAATACCATCTTTGATTCTGAACTAAATTGTAATATATATCAGGTTATCTGAGAGATCATTTTCTCCCAATCTGATCAGACGGAAAGAGGTCAGCTCTTTCCAGGTCTTGTATATTATCTGGTGTGACCAGAATGGATATTTTTAGCCATTGCCTTCAGACTTTGATATTACTTTGGCATGAAAACCTAGTTTCCTTCACTCCTAAATTTCAGGAGGGTAGTTGATACCTATGTGTTCCATCTACTGCAGGAGAAAAGCTTGATTACAAGTGATCTTTGGAATCCAGCAGGCTTATGACTTTGTGTGTGTGTGTATGTGTATAAAATTTAAGCTGAATTTAAGGATCAATGTAGTTTGACCACCAAATATTAACACATCGTATATATTTATATAATATTTTGTGGTCAAGCTATATTGATCCTTAAGTTCTTCAGCTTAAGCTCTTCCTTTTGAGATCTGGAGCACAATGTTATGAATAATGCAAATGGGTGGATATAAATTTTATGGATACTCTTTTTTTCCCCCTTCCAATATTATTTTTGGCAGACAGTGTCCATTCTTTATTCAGAACATTTTCCAGCAACAAAAAAAGGTATGTCAGTTCTGTAATATTCTCAATAATTATATAATGCAGATGAAGAATTTCCTATGGAGGTAAGTCCTTGACTTAAGGCAATCAGGACTGGAATTTCCATGTCTAAGCAATGTAGTTGTAAGCATAATGACGTTACTTAGCAACAACAGTCTCTGCAAGCTGCAATTGTCATTGTTAACCAAATCCTACAGGCATTGGGCAAGTCAGCTTCCATCTTCAGACATACAAATCTGGAAGATAGCAAGAAATAGGTCCTAGGCCAGCAGGCAGGGGTAAGCCTCTGAGGCTGGGGGAGGGAGGAAATGAGGCAGTGCAAGGGAGGTTTGGGGAAGGTGGAAAGGGATGCACAAGAGGTGCAGGTTGGGAGGATGTGAAGGAGGCACATTGAGGATTGTGGAGATTGCACAGAGGTGCACGAGCGGCCAATGCAGTGCGAGCACAAAGAGTGAGGGAAACTTAACTGCAGTGCCTTGCAACCTTCCCTGCCAGCCTCTCAAATGACTTTCTGGGGAAGCAGGCAAGGAAGATTGCAAATGGTGATGGTATGATTGTAGGGTGCTGTAATTGGTTGCAAGTGTGACCCAGTTGCTAAACAGATTGCAATCATGTGATCTCAGGGATGCCTGGATAGCCAGAACTCACACGATCACCATTCATTCAGCACTTACTTCATAATTTTGAACAGTCACTGATCAAATGGATGTAGGTTGAGGACTACTTGTAGTCCTTTTATAAGCCAGAGAATCAGAGTTTTTCTATACTCTCTTGTCCTTTCCTCCACACCACACCCCACACAAATACTTCAGAGCTAGCCTATGCTCCAGCAGCTGTTATTGAGGTTATAACTTCTAAATTCCTTGTCCAAGATTATTTCTATGGCTCCCTACAATGTTGTGGGAAATTTCTGCCATCATAAATTATACTGATCTTGAAATAATAAGTCATGGCATTTTGCTACCTAATTAGCTGCTGTTGGCATCACAATTCAGGTTACCAAAGAACAAAGATTCTTTTCTGAATATTATTGTCCTTGAGTAATCCTAATAGGCAAATTGTTACGCCTGAGGAACTGTGCTTATGAACCAGGATATGCTTCCATACTGAAGTTTAAGCTCATAGGACCAGCAAAGCCTGCTTATTGGGGGCAAAACAAATAAAACATTGTATTAATTATTACATCATTTGGTTTTGTTAATCACTCAAAGAGAGAGCAGTACTGTCTTAGTATTATAAAGACAGCATATCTGGGTTGCAAAGAATTTGGCTGTAAAGAATTTCTGCGTAAAAATAAAATATAAATATTTCAAACTATGCGATAAAACACACACACACACACACACACACACACCTCTTTTGCAGCCTTGCTCGTGCTACACAGCAGCAGCCACTTGTCTGCCCACCAGTCTGCTTGCAAGTCACTTGGGCCTTGCAGCTTCCTGCTAGCTTTCCCATTGACTTTGCTTGTGGGAGGCTAGCAGAAAGTGATCCTTGTTAAATGACTCGTGATACTCGCGTAACAATGGAAATGGGGACTGACAGGATTGCCATCACCAAGTGATGCTATCCTGACCTTCGCTCTTTCCGCCGTGATCTGAAAACTCACCTATTTGAACAAGCCGGCCTGGTCTAATGGGTTTGGGGTATTTTAATTTGTAATTTGTAATTATTTATTGTAATAGGCTAGTTCTATTTAATCTTATTTTTAACTTTTGTATTTTGTACTTTTATTGTATTTTTATTGCCCTGTACACCGCCCTGAGTCCTTCGGGAGAAGGACGGTATAGAAATTAAATTAATAATAATTATTATTATTATTATTATTATTATTATTATTAATAATAATAATAATAATAATAATGTGACATGGCACTTACGAACACATTAACGGTGAAAATTACCATTAAGCAAGGGCTACCTGTATTTGAACTGAAGATATAGAAGGATTACCTAGAATTTGTGTTCACAATGCCATTGAATTAAGCAAGTAAGCAATCTGTGATTTTCCTGTTACGTTTTAAATATTGATTCTTATTACCCTAGTCAGCATTGGCCAATATCAAGGGATGGGACTTGTAATTTAAAAGAGTGCAAGATCTAGTGGCACTGATTTCTTAAATGTAAAATTCCATGTTTCAGCATTCAAAATTAACATGGCTTCTGCTGGGAGAAAATTCTTCCTCTCGTAGCCCTATTCGTTAATGTTAGTCTTAAGAAATGAAAAGCCTATATATTCTTTATGCATCTTTGTTGGTAAGGTGTAAATATCTTTGTTTCAGTCTACAGACTCTTCCAGATGAACAACCATCATCACATGTACAATTGAGTCCAGTAAACCAGAAGTCTCCCTCCCAACTAAAAATCAACAAGAAGACAAAATTATTGTCCAAAGGCTTGAAGGATCAAATGATCATTGTGAGTATACTTCTTGCAGCCATCATTTACAAAGCTGATAGACATTCCACATTTTGTTTCTGAATGTGTATATTAAAGTACTAAATGGTCTCTCCTAATATCCTAGATTGGACAATATGACATGTTAATATCTTCTGTGCCTTTACAGGACGCTGGTCAAAAACATATTGGTGCCACCCTCTGCAAATCATGTGGCATGGTTTATTCAGCTGCCAACCCAGAGGATGAAGCACATCATGTCCAGTATCATCAAAGATTTATTGAGGGAATAAAATATACAGTAAGACAGAAGTTAGATATACCTTAGAGCAGACATGTCAAACACAAGGCCCGGGGGCCGGATCCGGCCCATGAAGTGGTTTCATGCGGCCCGCAAAGCCATCCTGGAAACAGTGAGGGAACGGCCCCCACTGCCTTGGCCCTGGCCCAGAGACCCTCCTTCTGCCAGAGACCCTCAGATCTGTCCCACTCCTGCCCAGGCCCCCATAGGCACCCTTGATGAGAACCATGTAGAGCTGGCCACGCCCACCCAGTAGGCCATATGCACTCTAGCCACGCCCACCCAGCAGGCCATGCCCACCCTGGCCATACCCACCCGGCCCCCTGAGGGCAACCGCAGTGCTGATGCGGCCCTCAATGAAATTGAGTTTGACACCCCTGCCTTAGAGGTTTTTTTTATTCATAGTTAAATTTATTAATCTAAATCTTTCCCATATTCCTTTTGCCTTTTTTTGGTAGAGCTGGAAGAATGAACATGTAGTTGCAGAATACTGGGATGGAAAAATTATCTTGATTCTACAGAATGATCCAAAATATGTTATCAAAAAGGTGCTGTGCTGGAGTTTTTCTAACCTTGTTTCTAATTTTTTGTCTCAGTTACTGATCCGTTCCAGTGTTGTTCCATACTTCTTACATTTTGAGAGGAAAATGTACGTAGACAGTATTCCCAAATAATAAATAACTCTCAGCCCAAGTTAAATGTTCTTGTAATTTAAGAAATTACAAAAGGAAATTTTCCCATTTTCTAATAATCTGAGGAATTATCTTTTCTTACTAAATATATTGCATGGTTTGAATTTTTAAAACGTTATAAACAAAATAGCTTCTGTTCAGTTTTTAGGAGCAACTTTCCAGCCAGCTTTTTTTTGTGTTAACAAAATATCCAACGCTTACTGCTTTCCAAAAATCTTGGTGGCCAGATAGAATTCCAGGAAAAAATGCACTTTTTATAATTCTATAAATAATAGCTGTTAGAAATGTTGCCTGTTGACACCAATCTAATTATGTAACTAAATTACTGTGGGTTTTTTTTCCTTATGTAGGCTGATGATATACGCAAGCTTGTAGATAATGAACTTGGTTTTAAACATGTGGTACAGACTGATCCATCACAGACTAAAACATATTTGTTTGTATCCAATGAAAAAAAGATAGTTGGCTGCTTAATTGCTGAGCCAATCAAAGAGGTAAGTAATTTGTACTGTTGAATGAAAAATCTGAAAGAAATACTTTTGTTCTGAAATGGGTGGGCAAGCCCAGAAATGCTCATAGAGTGTTGACCAAGTTCAGTAGTTTGAATCAGATCCTTTTATATTGTTTCTATTTAAAACATAACTTAAAACTTATTTAAAATAGAATCTTATAACATACATGAAATAATAACAATAAGATGCTAATTATTTCAAATAAAAAACAGTATAGCTTGAATATTTAAGCTTGATTTGGTAAAAAGATCTACAATACACACAGTCACAAAAATAGAAAGTTACAGTGTGTATCTACAGTAGTTTTTATGAGCTTACAAATAGTAATGATGTATTAAAACATTTGATGCTGTTTTCAAGAAATTGTCGACCTGACATCTGGGAGAGGATGTCTTATTGGGCAAAGCTTTACTGCTTTTAATTTTCTGAAACCAACAATTAGTCCAGGAAGAAATAAAAGAACAACAGGATAACAGAGTTAGAATGGATCTTGGAGGTCTTCTAGTCCAATCCCCTCCTCAAGCAGGAGACCCTGTAACATTTCAGACAAATGGTGGCCCAATCTCTTCCTAAAAACCTCCAGTTTTAGAGGAGCCACAACTTCTGAAGGCAAGTCATTCCACTGATTAATTGTTCTAACTGTCAGGAAATTTCTCCTTACGTTCTAAGTTGGTTCTCTCCTTGATTAGTTTCCATCTATTGCTTCTTGTCCTGCCTTCAGATGTTTTGGAAAATAATCATTTCTTTTAAGTCCAAAGGAATGTTTCTTTTCAAGAGATGGCTGCAGCTTTTACAGCAATGCTGCAGCTACTTCTGGGTTGCCCCCATTTCTCTGGGAAACCGGGAGACCTGGGTACCTCATAGAAGGGAATTTAAGAAATCTGATCCTTTGCTGTGATCAACTGAATTTTACCTAATAGTATCAGTGAATAATGATGGGCAAATAATCTTTGCAATTTTACTCTATCCATATTCAAGAGTTCTTTGGCCGAGAGGAAGGATTATCTTTCTAGGACAAATGTTCCTTACAGTAACCATCTTATTGTAGGGGAAGGTAGTATCTACTGATTTTTTTTCTGTTGAAGCTAGTAAGAAAGGTTGTGCATGTTTTTGCATTAATGCAAGAAGACCTATTTGGATCCTTGCACTATCCTGTTCCATATGTGATAGGAAGAGGAAGGTGGTTGCTTAGTACCAAATCCACATCTTGGATGGAGATTTGGAGGCAGCTTATTCTGGGGTGAGCTGCAGCCTCAGTAGCAATCACTTAAGCTTCCCTGCAAGTTCTCGGGAGTCCGTTTCCCTCTCCCTTCTTGCAAGGAACATGAAAATCTTAATCCAGATAGCGAGCCTTTTTTCAGTGGATGCCTTGCTATCATTCCTTTAAAAAGTCTGCAAGGCACTGGAGCAAAAGAAGTGCTAGCAAAATCTCTGCCTGAGTTTCTTTCTTAAGTTGTGGACTCAACTTCAAGCAGTGTTGGACACCATGGTTGAAACGATAATCAAGAAGCAGGGAATTATCAGTTCATGACTCACTCTAACGTAGATAACTTTTTGTTCTTATCTAAACTTGTGACATTCATTATCACTGTGTGAAGATGTCATGAAGATAATTTGTTGATAGTTGTGTGTACTTGTAGATCAATTCGTAAAGAGTTAGGATACTTTGGTAGATGCAGCCCAATATATGCCATATAAAATTTGGGAAGCAAATGTATTCTTTAAAGTCCTGTAATCCATCCTTTAATATCAGTTAGGTACTGTTTAAGGCAACCCTTCTTTTCTGCAGGCTTTCCGAGTGCTTTCAGAGCCCACAACAGTGGGGTCCCCTACTAAAAACAGCTTAGAGCATCAGCGTGCCTGGTGTTGCTCAACAAAGCCAGAAAAGGTCTACTGTGGGATTAGCCGAATCTGGGTATTCAGACTGATGCAGAGGAAGCACATTGCCAGCCGTTTGGTGGATGTGATGAGGTAAAGAAGCAGTGGTGGGTCCAGTCTGAAAAGTTTGTAACACAAAATATGACATAAGTCTTATTTTCAGATACAGGTAGTCCTTGACTTACAACCAGAATTGAGCCCCAAATTTTTGTGAGACATTTGTTAAGTGAATTTTGCCCCATTTTATGATCTTTCTTGCCCCAGTTGTTAAATGAATTACTGCAGTTAAGTGTGACAGGTTGTTAAGTGAATCTGGCTTCCCCATTGACTTTGCTTGTCAGAAGGTTGCATGACCCTGGGAGACTTCAGCCATCATAAATATGAACCAGTTGCAAAGCATCCAAATTTTGATCACATGACCATGGGGAACGCCACAACAGTCATGTGAAAAATGGTCAGTCACTTTTCAATGCTGTTGTAACTGAATGGTCATTAAATGAACTGTTGTAAGTCTAGGACTACCTATATTTTCTGGAATATAGGTATTTTTCAGCTAATTATAGAGAGTATACACTCATGTTCAATGGAGCCAATCTTAGGGGCATGGTTGCATGTGTCTTATATATAGCAGTGCTGAAAACAGCCTTCCTTTAATTACTCTGGACTTGCCATTTTATTCAACTGAGCACAGGATAAAGATGATTTCTTTTGACTATTTCATTTGTTAATAATATTGTAATAGTTGATTTAAACTTTTATTAAATAAATATAATAAACAATTAACTATTACTATTAAATAAATATAAACAAAAGCACAATTGGGTTCTTATTCTGCTTTGATACTTTTTTCTTCCAGGCAAACTTTTTTATTTGGCTGTTACCTAAGCATCAATGAAATCGCCTTTTCAGATCCAACACCAGATGGGAAACTATTTGCAGCAAAATATTGCCAAGTACCCAACTTCCTTGTTTATAATTTCATTAGTTAAGACTAGGTTTGTACAAATGCAAAGTAGAGTTAATGAGCCCATCTCTTTCAGCAAGGACTATTTTATAAAATTGGTTAGCACATTGTTTTCTGCTTTAATGTGTTAAAGTAAATTTGAGTTAGTAGCTTACCAGATACGTATTTGGTATGTGAATTCTTTTTAAAAAGCTTATTCTGAAAGTTAAATTCTGAAATTGATTGTAAAATTTAGAATGTGTAAAAACTCCTAATTGCTCTAGGTCTTTATTTGTGCTACCTTCAGTGTATTCTGGCAAATATACTGATTTCTTGCAGACTGATGAGACTAAAAGAAACTCATTGCTGAGACTGAATAAGCAGGGTTGAAAAATGTGTATTAAGCTACCTGTTAATTTCCAGCACTTTAGCAGTGATTATACTGGCTATGGCTGTTCAGCAACATCTGGAAGAATAATTTTTATAGGAGGAAATAAAGTGTAAGAGATATTGTAATGCTGCTATGAACTAAAAATTAAAATTATTTTTGCACCTGGTCATGGAAGCACATTATTGAAACTAGCTTTTGAAGCTGAAAATGTTGGTGGCGACTGCAGAAGTTGCATAGGCTATGTCTGACAACAACTGTAATTTTTGCACTAAACATTGTTGGATCAAGTTTGTTCAAATAAATATTTTTCTGTATTAAGCATTCTTTGATATGTATCTGCAATAGTAAATGTTTGTTTACAAAATGTATATACTGTTCCAATCAATCATCTCTGGTTAACTATAAAAAGTAGACCTGCTAGTTCCTCTTTTGAGGCTTTTATGATGAAATGTTCTCTTTATACACATTTGATCATAAAATAACTTGTCTGCTACCACAGAAATGAGTGAATTGTGAAATCTATACATACAAATCTTACCAAGTTGCCTCTTTTACTGAATACTGACATTCTTCCATAGGTGGATATCCCTTAGTTTATGGCATAATTTAACTTATTTGATCTCATAGCCAGCCTGGTTCTATAGGTACCCATGGTAGCACTCTATGAGGAGCATACACTTCAAACCATCATTCCAAATAATTTCACACACACACATCCCTTTTTTCAAAGCACTGGAATCATTAATCAGGGTTTTTGATCTGAGGCCATTGCAATTCTTTATTATGTCCTTTTCTAGAAAAACTGGGAAACGAGCTAAAATGAATTGTCTATTAACTAATGTTATCCATAGTGACCAGGGATCCCCAACCGCCGGTCCATGGACCAGTACCGGGCCGTAAGCATGCCAGCAACCAGGCCACACAATCAAGTAAAGCCCCATCTGTGGGATGCAGGCAGCACACAAAATCATGCACCCTCTGGTCCACAGAAAAACCTCTCTCCACAGAACCGGTCCCTGGTGCCCAAAAGGTTGGGGACCTCTGATATAGACAATGCAATTCCCATTACAGCTTGAGCTTGAGCTCCTACATATAGCAACTATTCTTGCAAAAATATGAACATTCTTAAAGATATACACATTTCTGAATCTGTGCTGTAATTCCAAAGGCAACGCCTTGCACTAGTCCTAGAATTTATCTCTACTTTAATTTCTCAGTAATTTCAATAAATTGTGGTTTTGCCCTTCACACAGAATTTGGATTTATACAAGAAACGATTCAACTAAGTATTATAGTATGTGGTGTGCACCTGAACAAAAAACATTATTTCGGGTGTTTTGATTCATGTATATAGAATGAACTGAAGCAGTTTTGTTCTAGATAGACCAAAACATTGTTCCAGTCACAAGTGATCTGGTGTGGGAGGTAAAAGAAAAATTAAGGGCATTGGTGGCAGCTAAGAGCATTGGTGGCATGAGAAAGGGAAAGGCACTAGGAATATATTGGTAGGAGCATGATACCAGCACTAACTTACTTGCCCTGTGAAATCACTTATGATTTTTCTGAATTTTGTTTGAAACCTAGAATAACCAAAGCATTCCAAGTTTTGTTCTGCTGTTCCAATGAATGTGAAATGCAATCCAAATAATTTTTGGACTGCAGCCCTTGAAACGCCATGAGAAACAGCTTAGAAAATAACCCTAAGCAATTTTCCTCATTAGGCACTCAACAGACCAAAAGCTTTTCTGCAAAAATGCTGCAAATGGTTGGGATCACTTAAAAACGTTTTCAGTAATCTCAGCCAATAGGTTGAGAGGCTTTGTAACATCACTCAAAAGCAGTAATTTATTGTTGAAAATTGGAAACCAATAGTTGACCTTTACAACACTTGCAGCCATTTTCTGAATGAATTGCAAATTTTCATGTTGAGTACTATGTCTGAGTCACATTCAGTTGATGTAACTTATCTAGAATATAACAACTTGGAGAATTTGTTCACTTCCATCCAAATCGTGCATATTAACACTGAATTAGTCATCCTCTTCTACATGTTCTCATATCACCTTATCAATAAGAAAACAAAAGGTACTGAAATAATTTATCTGATCTAAAAAAAATAATCCACCAACTTAGTTTAAAATGGAACAGATGACCACTTAATCTTAAATACATTTGAACTAGAAACTAAGTATTGAATATTCTCACATAATCTAACTATGTTAGCACCTACAAACATTTCTAGAAGAAAACGGAGAAAGTGCCATATGATGCAGGAGTCGATTTGAATTGGCTAATATTTGAACTCTTCTGACTCTAAAACATCCACAATTTGTGCTGCTGCAGGACGGTTTCTTGGATCTTCCATAGTACACAAGGAGAAAAGCTCAACAGTCCTTTGATATGAAGGGCCCAGCTCTTCCATACTGAGTGGTGGACGAGTTCCAAGTGCTGCATAATAGGCATCATCATCAAAGTCAGCTTCATCAAAAGAAGCATCTGGAAATATATTAGAAATGGGTCAAAAGCCATTTTCAAGAAACCATCACAAATTGCTAAGGGAAAATGATTATATTCAACATTCAAATTGCCCAGAAACAGTACTGATTGCTGATTTTCCAGTGACCAGGGTTTGATCACAGAGTTCTATTTATTAATCAAATTTATATACTTCCCTATTTCACTGAAGGCAACTCTGGGCAGTGCACAATAGATAAAAAACAACAAAAACAGTGAATACAAATATATAAAAATGTCAGTAATAGGTATCCTAACAACTCAAAATTCAGTCAAAGTGGAGGGAAATTAAATGCCCCCCCTAAACAATGGAGCCATCTTGCCAAATTTCCAGCTTTGTGGAAGCCCCATACCTAGTCAGATAACCAAGTCTTGAGGGCAAAAGTCTATGGAGATTCTCAGTCATCTAGGTCATGGTTATCCCAAAGGTGCTTTTTCAAGAGACAACTAGACTTTGTTTTTCTTTGAAGGCATTTGCTTTTCATCCAAGAAGTTTCTTCAGCAATGACTGGATGGTGGGGAATGGAAGGATTTGTATTCCTTGCAGACAGCTGGTCATTTGCATTCTTTTAGAGTTATTGAGGCCACTTGTCTTCAGGATCACCTGAATAGTGCTAATGGGTGTGGGGAGCCTTCTTGGAACTGCTGAAAGACTGTATTGTGGACCTGTGCTTTCTGTAGGATTTTTTCTGCCCTGTGCCCCTTCACTGTTGAAGACAGATGCAGGTGTTGGGGATGGGTTTGTTGTCTGCATCTCAAACTGAAGCGCAAATAGTTCCTGCTTCAGTTTGAGATGCAGACAACAAAGACTCCTTGGATGATCAGCGAAATGTCTTCAAAGAAAACCAAGAAAGTCCAGTTGCCTCTTGAAAAGCATCTTTGGGACAACCATGACCTGGATGATTGAGAATCTCCACAGACTGTTTATTCAAGCTTTTCTCAAGTTTAATGACTTAAACTATTTTATGGCATTTTACATATTTATATTATTTTTTGCTATTATTCTTGATTGCCATGTTGACAGGTAAAATATACATTGTACTAAATGAAACTTAAAATATTTTAGAAGACTACAGCGTAACCCCACATTTCCTTACATTTTAAAAAAATTCCATGCTGGATTAAACTTCTAACATATTTGGCATAAGTTCAATGGCTAAAATCAGCTCAAGATCATACAAGATTTGGTTCAGCAGCTAACTTTACCAGTAAATTCACCGACTGAGCAATTTGTGAGTTGCAGACAGCTCTGTTGTCCCATTTGTTTTTTCCCAGAAGGTCAAACTGGCCGTTTTGTATGGATGTAAAAAAGAAGGTTCTGCTAAATGTAACATTCTGCATCTTACCGACATCTTATTTTAGCCCACCTACCCCAATGATGTCATCCCTATGTTAATGCAGGCCTGAGACTAAAATAAAAAATAAAATTAAGTTAACCCTCCATCCCACCTGCCAAATTATTAAGAATATTTAGACACACCATCATCATCCTCTCCAAGCAGATTAAGATGAGGTATGGAAAGTGTCATCATCTCCCACAAAGTCAGCCCAAGTGCAAAGATATCAGCTTTGTCAGTGATAATGCCATCCTTTTCTAGGGCTTCTTTGGGTTTCCAGGGCTCCGTGCCAATGTACTCAGCTTCTGGATCACTCACTGAACAAAAAAAAATTATAGTTACAAACTAAGAGACACCTTCAGGATTTAGTGCAATTCTCTCAAAAAGCAACGATGTTAAAGCAGTTGTAAAAACCAAGGAAAAGAAAGCCAAGAACAGTTAGTGTCACAGTAATCATTATGAAAAGAATCTATCCTTTCATTTCTAAAATTTCTTAAAATCAACTAGGGCTGAAAAAATCTGCTTGGTAAAATCTTGATAGCCACAATAGTTGATGAGCAGGATTTATTTATCTAACTAATGTATAAAGCTGCCCATTGCACAAGCAAGTGATTGGAGGAAATGGTATTCTGTAGCATGTACAACTCTAATTACAATTCAATAGGCTGTCAGATCCATCAGAATACTTCCAGAGGAATTGTGTATAGCCTCATCCTACAATTGCAATTCTTTTCCACATGATAAGTAAATTAGAATACTAGAATGAGAATTTCTCTTCCTGCTTCCTGTAAGATTTATATGCTCCAGCAGCTGGAAGCAGCCAAGAAGAATAAAGGGAGCTTGGCACTGGGAACCAAGAGACATATTACAACCCCATTTCTTGATTTATGTAGAACATTTATCTTATATTCCTGTCCTGAAAGAACTGCATTGTTTGGGGTCCATTTTTTTTTGCTTTTCTAGTTTAAGTTCAGAAACCTCAAAGAAACAATATTCAAAAATATTTCTATATTTCACACAGATAAGATCTCAAGTATTTTGCTCTCCCTTCAGGTAGAAGGAAATATGCATGAAATGAACATAGCAGCTCTGGTTTATTTCCAAACGAGGATGGCCAAACTTGTTTATTGTCCATTGTAAAACAGATCACAAAAGCAACTCTTGACTCTAACAATAGAATTCCTTTTAAGGATTCAGCAGTGTGGCAGGAAGGTTGACTGATGAGCACCATAGCACAGAGGTCACCGTTTCCTAATACAGTGGACAGAAATAAGAACTGAAGCTGATTTTCAGTGAAAGGAAAAAAAGAACACTAAATATTTGCCCAGGTTCGCCTGGTGCGCCAGTTGCGACCCTATCTGGACCGAGATGCCCTACGCAGTCACTCATGCGCTCGTGACCTCCCGTTTAGACTACTGCAACGCTCTCTACATAGGGCTGCCCTTGAGGACCACTCGGAGGCTTCAGCTGTTGCAGAATGCGGCCGCGCGAGTTGTGATGGGGGTCTCCCGATACTCCCATGTAACACCTCTACTCCGCGAGCTGCATTGGCTTCCGGTTGCCCTCCAGGTGAGATTCAAGGTGCTGGTGATGACCTATAAAGCCCTAAATGGCTTGGGTCCGGGATATCTGAGGGAACACCTGCTGCTGGCATCAAGCTCCCTTCGTCCAGTGCGCTCCCACAGGGAGGGCCTTCTCAGGGTGCCACCGGTAAGAGATTGCCGGCGGACGACACCCAGGGATAGGGCCTTCTCAGTGGGTGCGCCTGCCCTTTGGAACCAGCTGCCAGTGGAGCTTAGGACTGCCCCCGACCTCCGTTCATTCCGCCGGAACCTGAAGACCTGGCTCTTCGAGCTCTCTGGCCCAGGCTGAGAATTAGAATTTGAATTTTAACTGGGGTTTTATTTGTTCAGGGATGGATATAATTTTTAAATTGTTTTTAACTTTTGTATTTTTGTTTTTAATCACCCTGTAAACCGCCCTGAGTCCTTCGGGAAAGGGCGGTATATAAATGTAAATAAATAAATAAATAAATATTCAACATACCCATCATATTTTCATCTAGAGGCAAAGAGACACCCACATCACAAATCTTTATTGATTCAAAGTCACCTTTAATGACAACATTAGAAGATTTTATGTCACCATGAAGCAATTTTTTGTCATTGTGAAGATACTGAAAATCAAAAGAGAAGGATTTTATTTACAAAAGAATTGTAGGCTTTGCTGTGTTTGATCAACCCTTAAGTGCCCTTTTTCAATTTGTATAGCCTACCTTCAAGCCCCTTGCCATGTGCAGCGCTACTTTGAGAATGGTGGCAGCTGGAAAAGGTTTCTTCTGCTTTTCATTTCTTTCTTCAATCAAGTCATTCAGGGACTTCTCCCCACCATATTCCATAGCAAGACACATACTTCCATCTTTGGCCTCAGTGAATGCACGAAACCCTTCAAAACGCACACTTAAGAATTCGTCAGTGTCCCCAGAAACAACATTTCATTTATTTGCAGGGTAATTCAAACTTTAAATGGGCCAGGACACTTTTTATAATTCTCCAAATATTTTTCAATCCAAGTATTCACTCCAAAATAATGCTAAAAGAGCTTTAAGAAAACTATTATGGTACCTAAGAAAGACTAACAGAACAATAGGAATTGTTGCAGGATCCAATCTGGGTCTGTCACGGATGAGAAGTTTAGTCTCCCAAGTTTTTGGACTCATTCTAGAGCCCATCCTCAGGGAAATTCTCTCTGAAATGTGTGCTTTGGGCTATTCTATGCGTAGGTATCAGATAAATACTATGCATAGAATAGCCCAAAGCACACTTTCTGGTGAGAGAGAAGTTTCCTGAGGATGGGCTCCAGCAAGGTTCGGAAAGCTCAGAAGAGTAAACCTCTGGTCCCAGTGACCAACCCAGATTGGATCCTGCAACATACCGTATCGGCGTATAACACGCACCGGCGTATAACACGCACCTCATTTTAAAAAGGAAATTTCAGGAAAAAAACCTTAAATTTCAAATAAATAACTATGGGTCATTAACATTATATCGGCGTATAACACGCACACATCATTTGCCCCCTATTTTCAGGAAGAAAAAGTGCGTGTTATACGCCGATAAATACGGTAATTCTGGGACACTTACATCTGCCTTCATTTGTAATAGGACTTGTCCTTTACGTCAGTACAGCTTGCTTATATCTACTTGAGAACATTTCTCTATATTTAGCCAGGTGGAGCCATGGAATCTTCAATTAAATAGGCTCACAAATATGAATAAGTATCTTCCACCTTCCCCGCATAATCTTACCCACAATGTTTGGGTGCTGAAGGTTTTTTAGAATATTAGCTTCTTCATTCAGTCTCTTCTGATAAATACTTTGCTGGCTGGAGTTACATTTGGTATTTATTTTTTTTACAGCCCAGGGAGAGCAAGAGATCCCTCTAGGAGACCTAGGAAAAATGGGATTTAGTTAAAAAAGTGGGTATAGATAAACTAAGTAGCTAACACTACTGTATATGAAATATCATTTCCATTATTTTAGCATGGCTCAGACTGCAATATAACCATTGATGAGAATTAGTTCTAGGTTCCTATAAGAAGCACTTTGGGCATTTTTTTTATCTGCCAAGGAATGGTTTGCACAAATAAATCAAATATTTTAAAATAGCTTTCCTTTGATAGTTCAGAAAGCAAATTATTAGTTTTCTTCTGAGCCTCCAGTACTATTAGGATTTTTTTTAAAAAAACAAACATTTTTCCATCACTTGCCAAAACCAATGTTATATCTGGTTCAAGATCAATAATTAACTGAAGCTTATACCTCTGTCTCAAAATATCTAAACTCCTCTTAATAAGCTATTCCAGGATAACACAGTTGGTAACAAATTACAAGCACAAAGCAGGAATACGTCAGGCTATCATATCCGAATTGCAGAGCAGACATAAGACAATCTGACACTTCAGAAAAATCCAGATTTATTGTGCTTGTAACAATCAATTAGTAGGCTCAGAGTTAAATCACTTTTTTTTCAATTTTGCTAAGTGGTCTATGCTGTGATGTTTTAGAAATCTTAGTATGTTGGAATATATCAATTAAGATAACATACCGTTTCATAAGGTAAACACTGACACCAGTTCCATATCCGAGTTTTCGCATGAAAGGAGAAGCTGGAATAGATAGTGTAGATGAAGTACTTTGTCCTATATTGGGGGGGGGAAAAGCCGTTTATGTTATATGAAACAATTTTGTTACCAAAATTGCAAAAATGGTTTTTCTAACTCAGTAACCAAGACCAGACTTTATCAAGTATTTTGTACACAATCTGATATCGATTCTTTGAATTTTTGACATGTAGAGATGTCATATTGTTTCTCTCTCTAAGAACGTTCTGAAGAATATATCCTATAACTTTGTTTTTTAAAAGGAACCCACCTATTTCAATTCCAACCATATATCAGACAATTTGGAGTCAGTATTCTCTCTTCACATTCACTATCATGGAAGCAGGAGGGAACATAAAGTGATAGCCATGGAAACAAAAAAGTTATTCTCTCCTAATTCTGCAAACCTTTCTATTTAAAAATAATTTACACTCAAATCTTGTATTCTACATTTGGATAAGAAACATTTAGAGTAAGTTTACAAATTTATTCCTGCCCCAAATCCATCTTTCTCTCAACCTTTAGAATAAACATTCATTGCATCCTCCTCTGCCAACAGCAATACTGTATGTTACTGGTAGGAGCTGAGTTATCAATTCCTTGCAGACATTTTCTGCCATAGATTTCCCACCCACCCACCCCAGTACAAATCCATGTGAGCTCTTCACTTCTTCAGAGGGGAATACTGTGTGGTAAGAGCTATATTCACCTTTAAGTCATGTACTACCATATTTTTCAACAACAAAAGCCTTGCTCAGAATCAAAGATTTTACCTAATTTTTCCTAATATGTTTGACCGCTTATAACTATAAACTGACCAATTTATGAAGTCAAATTAACCAATGACCCTAAAGTTGCCCCCACATCTTCACCAAGTACAGCCTCACCGGATTTCCTTCTTGTTCCTTCTAGCTTACGAGGAGTCTTGAAAGCAGCTTCTGCAGCCATAGCTAAAGATTTTTCTGCAGGAAAAAGTGGGAAGCATTTTTAATTGTAATTCAGAGAATTGGAAGCCCACTCAATGCAGGAATACAGATTAAAGCAGATGACTGTCACTCTCTGGCTTAGGGAGCCCAGAGGTAAAATTTTTCTCTATTAATAATAAGAAACACTGTAAGAATATATCAAATAATTTAATAACTAAGGGCCTGCAGAATGAGGAAAGCAGCGGTTAGGCCAGATGCTTCCCTCCTCTCAGACCGTTAAGAGTCAGGGTCTCCCTCTTCCCAATTGGACGCCAGGAGAGGAGCATCCAATTCAGCGCGTGTAAGGAATCGCAGGACGCTGTTTTCTGCGGCCCACAGGCCCCAAGCACAGACTTTCACGACGGAGCTAGCCGGGTAAGAGACAGGATCAAAAAAAAAAAAATCTCACGGAAAAAGACGCGCCACCGTTAACGAGGAAGATGCCAATACGACCCAACCACCCCAGCAGTTTCCGCCACCGTTTGAATCTCTGCTGGCGCTTGCGTAAACAGAACGTTAATCGGGGGCGGGGCAAAGGGGAACGGGCCAATAGGAGATTCGGGACACGCCGCGAACGAATTGGAAGAGTGGCTCGGTTCTCTGTCTTGTGAACGGCCGGCGCGTTCTCGGAGAAGGGAAAACAGCAGCTGAACGAGAAGCAGGATTTCAGCAACAGATAGACTGGACTGAGGGACCAAAAGATTGTTGTTGTTGTTGTTGTTAGTTGCGAAGTCGTGTCCGACCCTATGGACAATGTTCCTCCAGGCCTTCCTATCCTCTACCAACTTCTGGAGTCCATCTAAGCTCACGCCTACTGCTTCAATGACTCCATCCAGCCACCTCATTCTCTGTCGTCCCCTTCTTCTATTGCCCTCGATCTTCCCCAGCATTAGGCTCTTCTCCAGTGAGTCCTTCCTTCTCATTAGGTGGCCAAAGTATTTGAGTTTTAGCTTCAGGATCTGGCCTTCTAAAGAGCAGTCAGGGTTGATCTCCTCTAGGACTGACCGGTTTGATCGCCTTGCAGTCCAAGGGACTCGCAGGAGTCTTCTCCAGCACCATAGTTCAAAGGCTTCAATTCTTTGGCGCTCAGCCTTTCTTATGGTCCAGGTTTCACTACCATACATTGCAACTGGGAAGACCATAGCCTTGACTATACGCAAAAGATTACTGTCCTAGATTTTCTATAGGAGAGTTACGGGTTGTTAACAGATTAAGAAAGCACCAGAAATATATATTAGAAAAGATTGGCGCCAATTCTGCGCACTTAAGTACAGTACCGAAGTAACAAACCTCACACAGTAGTTTATTATTTCGAGCTGGTTTACTCACTACAACCGAGCTAAATAGAGTCGCTTTATGGGTGAGATGGGGGGGGGCATATAAAATAATGGCCGTACCAATTCGAAAAGGCTAAGGGAAGTAAGACGGGTTAGTATTTGGATGACATTCCCCAGGAATGTCAAGGTTATTGACTGGAATGGGAAGTTTTTTAAAAAAAAAACGGAGGAAGGAGACGTCAAACACTTCACAATACTGTATCAAACAACATGGATTTATCCAGGAAATCATCAGGGTTCATGGAGGAGTCAATGTCATATAATAGCAGTATTGTATATCCATGTCATAAATGGTTTATGTTCTTAGTGTGTAGCTGAATTAGCAAATCATTCAACAGATTAGGTTAAAGCTGGCAGTCAAAATGTTTCAAAGCATACAATCATAAATGTATTAATTCTGACTATCTGAAGTAGTAATGAAAATAGGTTGAATCTGATATTGGTGAGGTTAGTCTTGCTTTTCAATCCCACTGCTTTCAAAGAAGTCCATGTACTAATTCTATCAAAAAGTAGGATATAAAAAAATAACAGGGTTGGAAAGGACTTTGGAGGTCTTCTAGTTCAGAGATCCCCAACCTTTTGGGCACCAGGGACCAGTTCTGTGGAGAAAGGTTTTTCCACATACTGGAGTGTGTGGTTTTGGGTACTGCCACGGATGGGGTTTTGCCTGTTTGTGTAGACCGGTTACTGGCATGCCATGGCCCGGTACCAGTCCACAGACTGGGGGTTGGGGACCCCTGTTCTAGTTCAACACCCTGCTCAAGGGTGTTGAGCATTTCGGTCAAACAGTTGTCTAACCTCTTGAAAACCTCTAGTGTTGGAGCACCCATAACTTCTGGAGTTAATACAACCCAGGTGGCCAGAAAGGCCCAACAGAGGCTTCACTTTCTCAGGGTGTTGTGGAAGAACAGGGTAGAACAATGGCTTATGACCCTCTTTTACAAGTCTACTATAGAGAGCGTCCTCTCGTATGGTATTGTGGTTTGGTATGCTGGTCTGACAGCCACGGATAGGAAGGCATTACAGAGGGTGGTGAGCACAGCACAAGACATTGTGGGCTGTTCCCTGACACCACTGGATGACATTGCCAGGGCTCACTGCCTTGGAAGAGTGAGGAAAATTCTCAGGGATGACTGACACCCTGGATGGTATCTCTTTACTCTTCTACCATTGGGTAGGAGATATAGGAGTATAGCCAGCCGCACCAACAGGCTGAAAAACAGCTTTTATGCATGGGCTGTTAGGCTTTTGAACGGGAAATAATTTTTATAAACTTTATGCATAATTGACTTGCGAGGCCGGTGTGTTGTGCAATTAGTGTAGTAAGATGGAGGGTTTGTGTCATTGTAAGTTGGGGTGGGTGGGGGCACGAAGGGAGGCTCAGCCAATCTCAATGTATACATGGTTGTACTTTGACAATAAAGGTTCATTCATTCGAAAACCTCTAGTGTTGGAGCATCCATAACTTCTGGAGTAAGCTGTTCCACTGATCAATTGTTCTCACTGCCAGGAAATTTCTCCTAAATTCTATTAAAATCTCTAATAATTTTCCACACGTTACTTCTTGCCTTTTCTCAGATGCTTTGGAGAATATGTTGACCTCTTCTCTGTAACAGCTCCTCAAGTATTGGAAAACTGCTATCATGTCACCCCTTGTCCTTCTCTTTGTTAGACTAGACTGGGGTAGGCAACCTTGGCTCTTTTATGACTTGTGGACTGGTTGGTTCAAGAATTCTAGGTATTGGAGTCCACAAGTCATAAAAGAGCCAAAGTTGCCAACCCCTGGAGTACACATACCTAGTTTCCACAACATTCATTGTAAGATTTAGCATCCAGATCCCTTATCATCTTTGTTGCTCTTCCCTCTTTTTAAGAGTCTCAACATCTTTTGTACCATGGTGACCAGAACTGGACACAGTATTCCAAGTGTAGTCTTACCAGTGCAGTATAAAGCGGTGCTATCACTTCACTGATTTTGATACTGTTCGTCTATTGATGCAGCCTAGGACTACATTGGCTTTTTTGGCAGCTGCAGCACATTGCTTTCTCATATTTAAATGATTGTCCACTAGGACACCTAGATCCTTCTCAGTCACTACCATTGAGCCATGTACTACCTATTCTATACTGTGCATTTTATTTTTTCTGCCTAAGTGTAAGACTTGTGTTCAAGTTTTGTCAAGTTGCTCCTCTGTCCTAGTCCTGCGCGGCTTTCGATACCATCGACCATGGTATCCTACTGCGACGTCTCAGGGGGCTGGGAGTGGGAGGCACCGTTTTACGGTGGTTCTCCTATCTCCTGGGCCGCTCGCAGTCGGTGTTGACGGGAGGGCAGAGATCCACCCCAAGGCCTCTCACTTGTGGAGTCCCTCAGGGGTCGGTTCTCTCGCCCCTCCTGTTCAACATCTATATGAAGCCGCTGGGCGAGTTCATTAGTGGTTTTTTGTCCACCCCGAACCAACCCAGCGATGCCCTCGCCGTGATGTCCCGTTGCCTGGAGGCGGTCCAGGTCTGGATGGGGAGAAACAGGGTTCGTCTCAATCCTGCCAAGACTGAGTGGCTTTGTGTACCGGCATCTCGGACTAACCAAACTATTCCACCTTTAATGATGGGGGGTGAGGTGTTAGGGATAAGGCTCGCAACTTAGGCATCCTCCTGGACTCACGGCTCAATTTTGAAGATCATATACGAACCGTGACCAGGGGAGCTTTTGCCCAGGTTCGCCTGGTCCACCAGTTGTGACCCTACCTGGACCGAGATGCCCTACGCACAGTCACTCATGACCTCCCGTTTAGACTGTTGCAATGCTCTCTACATGGGGCTGCCCTTGAGGACCATTCGGAGACTACAACTGGTGCAGAATGCGGCCGCGCGAGTTGTGATGGGGGTTTCCCGATACTCCCATGTAACACCTCTACTCCGTGAGCTGCATTGGCTTCTGGTTGCCCTCCGGGTGAGATTCAAAGTGGTGGTAATGACCTATAAAGCCCTAAATGGCTTGGGTCCGGGATATTTGAGGGAACACCTGCTGCCAGCTTCAAGTTCCCTTTGTCCAGTGCGCTCGCAGAGGGAGGGTCTTCTCAGGGTGCCGCCGGTAAAAGATTGCCAGTGGATAACACCCAGGGAGAGGGCCTTTTCTGTGGGTGCGCCTACCCTCTGGAACCAACTGCCCGTGGAGCTGAGGACTGCCCCTGACCTACGCTCATTCCGCCGGGACCTGAAGACTTGGCTCTTTGAGCTCTCTGACCCAGGCTGAGAATTTTAACTGGGGTTTTATTTTCAGGGATAATTTAATCTTTTAATTCTCTTTTAACTTTGTATTTTATATTGATGTGTTTTTAAAATGCCCTGTAAACCGCCTTGAGTCCTTCGGGAAAGGGCGGTATATAAATCTAATAAAATCTAATCTAAAATCTAAGTTCCTTCTATATCTCGAGCCTATCTTATAAAGTGTTGATTATTCCTGCCAGTTTGGTATTGTCTGCAAATTAGATATGTTTGTCTTTTATCCTCCCCCCTCCCTATTGGTTATGAAGCTGTTGAAGAGTACTGGACCAGTACAAGCAGCAGATTTGGATTGTTAGACTTGCTTTTTCTCTAGCAACTAAAAATATGTTCTCTAAATATTACCACCCCCAATATTAGCCCCACCATCTATGCAGAAAGTTGGACTCAAGTCACAGGATATATTGAGCCACAAGTCAACTGATAGGATAGCACATTTTATGATGCCAACTTGTGCAGTTAGTTAACAGTTCATTATAAAGTCATCTTTTCAGTAAAAGAAAAGTTAATCAGTTAACTATAATGTACATTTTCAATTTTAAGCCAGCCTCCTATTAGGATCACACACAGAGACACACAAACACTATGCAGGTACTATAACTTTAATTATAGGAAATAAAGGATTCCCGTTATAAAAGAAAGTGAAGTAGCTTTAATTACTGCACTGTACAGCAGAACATAAAAAACTCGGTCCCATGCTCTTATTATTAACGTATCATCAAATCCGCATACAGTAGCGTTTGGTAGACCACCTGGATGTTCTACGCAGAGCAAATGGGAAAGAGGCTATCAGGAACTGAATGAAAAATGGTGGCGGGGTAGAAAAAAAGCAGGAATATATTCAATTGCAGTGAATTCGAGGAATAAAGACAACACTTGGAAGGTCCCTTCTAGAGCTATGATTCTATGATATATAACCGCCCACTAAATAATTTTCAAATTCCATCGGTACACTGAAAGCAAGCTGTTTTTCAAGAAGCAGAGCAGGAGAGAAGGGGAACGACCTCTGAATCACAAAGGAAGAGCCGGAACCAATCCCAGGGACTCAGCTTCATCCAAGATGGCGGCGCGCCGAAAGGGAAGAGAGAGGGGGAGGGGAAAGAGGCGTTCGGTGACATCACGGATGGGCTGATCTGGAGCTGCCCCGCGGGAGGAGGAGCAGTGAAGTACGGACACCGGCGAGGGGTTGGAGCGGGGAGGAGGGGTTTCCTCCTCTTCCGCTGTTATTCTCGAAGCCGGGCGGGACGAGCGTACAGTGTCTATATGCGGGCGGTGCTCCTGCTCCCTGTAATAGCCTCGCCTGGGAAAGGTAGGCGATACGGACTGGGCCCTTTTCTGCATAGCGGATCCGTCTGATGTCGCTGCTAACCATGGCCGGTTACGAGTACGTGAACGCCGAGCAACTCGCCGGCTTCGATAAGTACAAGGTGAGACGATGGGCTTCCGCAGGCTTTTCCGAAGGAGGGAAAGAGCTGCTGGGTTGCGGGGAAGGAGATGCCCTGGGCTGCTGGAGGGCGACGGGAGGTATCCCTCGGGGAAGACACGCGGTGCTTGGATAGCTCGGCGGCGGCGCAGCTTCTTTAACCTGCAGGAAGCAGTCGTTCCCCGTCAGTGCTTCTCTTTCCTCCACTCGCTGGATGAATTAGCCTGCAGTTCCCATTGCCGCTAAGCCGAATGGTGAGATGAGTGAGGCTGATGGGAACTGTAGTCCACCGTGGACGAAGGCCCGCTACTTGGAATAAAGGAGGCCTATTTCTGGTTGAAAATTTGGGGTTATGGCACAGACGGTGTTTGGAATGTCTCCATCTGCCCACCTCGTGGATCATTGCAGAGCCGTGACTCAGAGTTAGTAAAGGTTCCTCTGTGACATCCATTTATTATTATTTTATGGTTGTCAAGAAGATGCTTTTGAAGAGGTGCTTTCACTATATGGCCATGTAATATATTCCTTTACTGTCTTTTGAAAATGGAATATGTGCATGACAAAGAATTTATAATTTTGACTCTATGATATCCTTGAATTATAAGCTGAGTCTTCTTCCTAGGATATAGTGACAAAAAGAGAGTTAGGATCCAGTAGCTGTCAAGTAATATCTGCTTGTTCCAACTTCCCAAGATAAACTATGACAGTGGGAATAGTTTAACTCTACTGGTAACTTTGCTGATTTCTTTTTAGGCATGGCATATAGAGTTTAGTCACAAAGCTGTCTTTTCAGTAGGTTCTCTTTGATTACTGCCACATAGAAACAGAAAACTGATGGCAGAAAAAGATCTAGTGGTCCATTTAGTCTCCCCTTTGAGTTTGTTTTTTGTTTTTTAATTTATTCATTTATTTTAATTATTTTTATATTGTATATTTAATTTTTGTTGAATGATGGATATTGCTTATCATGTTTGAGACTTTTAGTATTGCCCTCACTTCTGCGATTTTTATGCCTTCTTTAGCCACAAAAAACAGGTATTTGACTCTTAGCATGTGTATCCTTTCTTTATACAAACCAATCAGGCTGCACAGCAAAGTTGAGGTGTTTCAAATACTGCCAGTTAACAAAGTTGGGTGTAAAATGTTGGATTAGCAGTGGGAAGATCCAGATTCAAGCCCATGCTCAATCATGGAAAGTCATTAAATGATTTGGCCAATTGTTTTCTCAGGCCAACTATCTCACAGTACTTGTTGGGATAAAAGGAAATAGTTTTCCCCCTCCCCAAGCTCTGGCAGATGAGAAATATAAATTTTATAAATGAAATAGATGCAAAGAAATTCCCATGGGTGAGTGACCTGAACTGAGCAATGCGCATTGTAAGAGTAAGAAAATCGTCTGAATATTTAATTGCTCTTAATAGTGAAATGAATGAATGTCACAAAAACACCTTTTCATCTGCCTGCATGTAGATTTTTCTGACTCTTTCATTACTTCTTTCTTAAAAGCATAGGATAATTGGTTTCAGCCATTATAATGAGTACAAGGAAATTGTATACAACAATTATCCCCTTTGTTTCTTTGCAGAGGACTCTGGCTGTACTTTTTCTTTGTGTGTATGGATAAAGAGTTGACTTCTTTTTAGTTTTGCAGATTTTGAGGTTTCCTCAACATATAGAATCCTTTCTTTTCCTTCTCTGTAAAGGAACTTCTGGCTACAAAATTAACAGCCACCTTCCTCAAGTTGCATTGAAGGGAAAGATTTGGGAAATTGCTGCTACTTATGTTTTATCATCATTTTGTAAATTGCTGACTTTTCTACTTAGACAGCCCTCTTAATTAAAAGGTAAAGGTTCCCCCACACGTGTGCTAGTCGTTTCCAACTCTAGGGGCCAGTGCTCATCTCCGTTTCAAAGCCAAATATAAATGGGATTAAAATAAAATAAATAAATAAAAAGCTAGCGCTTGTCCAAGGACGTCTCCATGATCATGTGGCCGGCATGACTAGACGCCAAAGATGCACGGAACGCTGTTACCTTCCCACTGTAGTTCTACCTTCCCACTGTTTTTCTACTTGCATTTTTACGTGCTTTCGAACTGCTAGGTTGGCAGAAGCTGGGACGAGTAACAGGCGCTCACTCTGTTATGCGGCACTCGGGATTCGACCCGCCAAACTGCCGACCTTCTGATCGACAAGCTCAGCATCCTAACCCACTGAGCCACTGCGTCCCTTAGCCCTCTTAATTACTAGTTGTTTAATAACCATTGAAGTTATGACGGCATCAGAAACATTGCTTACAGTTTAGCTTCAAAGTTACAACTACTTCACAGAAACACCCCAACACCCCATGATCATGTGATTTGGGTCACTTGACAGCTGGCTTCCATTTATGACTGACTGCAGCATCCTGTAGTCACATGACCACAATTGGTGACTTTTTCAGGTTTCTAGCAAAAAAGTCCATTCAATACAATGGATGTGCTTAACAACATGTGATTCATTTAATGATTATATGATTCATTTAATGACCATGATGGCTCATTTTATGACCATCCTAAAAATGGTAGTGAAATCAAGTCATGTCATGTGGTGACTCATTTAATGATCACAGTGACATCTGATGGAAATTATATGTTCTTTTGTGATCATTAAAAAAGGATTACTTGTAGTGTACTGCTCCCTAAAATTCCAGTAGAATATCAGATCTTCCCATTTTAATCTTGGCCTTAATGCTGAAGGAGTATGCAGAACAACCCTTTTGTATTAGAATTCTTCTCTTTGGACCATATGTACCCTTTTCTTTATCTTGAATTAGGCATCTTGCTGCATGTTAAGTTCAGTGACCTTGTATATACATTGCATTAAACTCATTTGTTTAACCTAGGTTTATTAAATAAGCCTTATTGTCAGGGCCAGCACAGCATGATAATTATAAACTATAATTTAATAACAGTGTCTGAGTTCACATTCAGAATAGATTGCTAAAACCAGCTAAATGCATGAATTAGCACAATGCATGAATCCAGCCAGTAGCTCCGCATTTCCTTTCTCTAATAAAAGTTGATCCGCTAAGACCTGTCTCAGCAGGTGGCAGCATTTTTCTGACTATCTGAATTGGGAAGCTAAGTGGAGTCAGGTTTGATTAGTACTTGTGTGGGAGACCTTGTGGAAATATTGGGGGTATAAACTATATTGAGAAATGTTAAAGATATCCTAGAAGATTGATTATGTACCATCTAATCAGTGTCTACACTCAGCAGCCACATAGATTTTCTCCATGACAATTCTAGAAGAAGCCAGTGGCAATCCCATCTCTAAAGTGCTTGTAAAAAAAATATGGGTTTGTTCTTGAAGTCACCAATAGTTGAACTTGACTTGGAAGAAGATATTAATTCTTCTGCTGAATCTTCCTTTGTGGAATTGCCAAGAGATAGTTATGTTCCAAACACATGATTGCATATGTTGCACAGTTATCATTTTGCAGAAAGCTGTAGATTTGTGATATCAATTTCTTAGCTTAATGAGGGATGTGAATTATTTGAATTATTCATGAGCATGAGGGAATAACGCTCAGGAAAACATCTGAGAAAATTTTCTTTGCCTAATAGGTGGAGCTATGCTTGCAAAAATGGCGCAAGTGGTTTATTCAGAATCAGATTCAAAATTCTCTCTTGGCTCTGGGAATGCTGAGGCTGCAAATCAGTTAAGTTCCCCTTTTTTCAAGGTGAAACCTGTGAGCTTTTAGTTCTGATTTTCAGGAAGTTAGTCCTGACAAATTCAATTTCATAATGCTGTTACATAAAAAAAAAGTTAAGACTTTCTTGGAGCCTCTACTTGGGATACAACACTTGTTTTGGACATATAGTTCTGTTATTTGAGAGAAGCTTGTTGTAATGGTTGTCTTAACTGCTGCATCATTTTGAAGGGTTTTTTTATATTTTTATTTTGTTTTGTTTTTCTGTGCTTGCTTGCTTTTCATCTGTTTCCCCAGGACTGTTTTTTTTATTTATTTATTTTAATTCCATTTATATCCCGCCCTTCTCCGAAGACTCAGGGCGGCTCACAAGCCGCCCTGAGTCTTCTAGTTTTCTACTAGTTTTGCCTTTTCCCCTGTTGGACCTTTTTTGAACATACATGTGGCAAATCTTTTCTTTTTCAATGTGTAATTAAATACATAGAACCGTTATAAGATAACATCTTTGTATTCTATTAGTTCAGGGGTGTCAAACTCAATTTCATTGAGGGCCACATCAGCATTGCGGTTGCCCTCGGGGGGCCGGGTGGGTATGGCCAGGATGGACTTGGCTAGAATGTCTAAGGCCTAATGGGTGGGCGTGGCCAGCTCTACATTGTTCTCATCAAGGTTGCCTATGGGGGGCCTGGGCAGGAGTGGGACAGATCTGAGCGTCTCTGGCAGAAGGAGGGTCTCTGGGCCAGGGCCAAGGCAGTGGGGGCCGTTCCCTCACTGTTTCCAGGATGGCTTCACAGGCCACATGAAACCACTTCGCGGGCCGCATCTGGGCCCCGGGCCTTGTGTTTGACATGTCTGTATTAGTTTGTAAAACATTATAATTGATTATTGGAAAGAGTGGAGCTGCATGCAAGATTTCAAGAAAAACTTTCTTAAAGATTTAATACTTCAAGGAGAAATTCTAACACCCAAATTTTTAGGGCAGGGACCTGCAACCTCTGGGCCATAGCCCACTTGTGAGCTGTTTGCCAGCAGGCTACAGAAATGGCTTCTCCCCACTCATGGTTCCCCATAGTTGAGTGAACTTAAAAAGACTAAGAGATGCATAGACCACCCCTGGCAAAAGATGAGGAACAAAGACTACTGAACACAAGCTGGAGACACTATTAGAGTCTATGGCAATAAGAGCAGTGAAACCTAACTATTTGTATGCCCTTATTGCATCTGTGGTTCTGCGGACAATTGCCCAGTAGCCCTATTTCAGGGGATCTGGTCCCTCCTTAGGGTTTAGGGTTGCTATGAGGAATATCCTGCACACCTAGAAGACAATCCAGACCAGCAGGTTGGGCATGGTGCAGGGTATGTCAACCAAAGAATGTCGGATGGTACTGGGACCAGAAAATTTATTTTCTCTACTGCAGCTCCTGCTCTTTTGAACATCCTTCCTTTGGAGATTAGAATGGCCCTTTTAAAAACTTTAAAAACCTGGCTATGTGCCAGAGGACCTGTTTCTTGGTTTTACTCGCAATTATGGAATTTTTCTCAGCTGCTCTGTGTGTGTGTGTGTGTGTGTGTGTGTGTGTGTACACATACACACATACACATGTGTACATACATACACATATACATATGTACTATTTTTATTGATTTTGATAAAATGTAAAGCATCTCTACGTAGTTTAACAAGTTGTGGAATTCAAGTGGAAAAAGTGGGAGGTGGGGGAGAGGAGAGGATTGTTTCTGGTTTCTTTCACTGAATAAGCCAGAGGGCCTGATTTGCTGAACAAACATTGGACAATGTGCTTAGCTATTGAATAAGCATTATTGTAATCTTCCACACAAGTATACTAATGGCTTACCATGATGCATACCTGCAGTCGAAAAACCCGCTGAAATATGTTTGAAACTTCTTTAATTTTAAATGTTAAATATAAAGAATTTAATCATACCAACTTAAATATGTTTTGCTATTTAGTTGGATTTGTTTCCTTATTTTTATGTTTTGTGAAATAGACAAAGAAACAAAAGTACAGTATATGAGCTGTGTGTTATAGTAAATAGAAATGAGAAGACTTAAAAGTGGAGCAAAAATAGGTTGTCAACAAGAGAGGCATCCCTTTCCAGTTTTACTGAATTTGGAAGAAAGCCTATGCATATTTTATAGTCTTGGATTTCAACAAAGATGCCATGTTTTTGTTTTAATCATAAAAATAGTAATATGAGGGTTTAGATATACTAATCTATTGTATGTTGCAAAATTGGGATCTACATGATAAAACTGAACAGATGATTGAGCAAATTGTGAAATTGCTAATATATCCAGTGAGTCCTGAAAAGGGTATCTCTCAGATGCGAAAAAACCATGGTCAAATTTTTGAATCGTCTACAATATGTCATAAAGACAAGTGCCACACATACTGTATATTCACTTTTCTCAAGAACCAGCGAGAAGGGCTTTATCTGAATCATTCTCCAGGAGTGTGTTTCCAGGAGTGGCAATAACACTGCCTGTAGTATCTCATACCACATTTAAACAAACAAAAAACAGTTACAGCAATCTCTCTCTAAAAATTACTGTTCCCCCCCCCCCCAGGACTAATCAATTCATGATTTCTGTGCTTATTAAAGTAGATTCTTGAAATTAGCTAAAGGTTTGAAAATCTTTGAATGACTTTCTACCCACTTCCAGGAATAATTGAAAACTCCTAGAAAGATTGGATGAGTTCATTCAGGAGGCAAAACAGGTATCCTGCCAAAACTGAATCCTTTGGCACACACAAGTTATGCATACCATACTTGTACCTTCTAACAATCTTCTTACTTCCCTGTAACTTCCTTATTCTGCGTACTCTGTCTGTATACTCACATATATTCAAATTTTTAAGTTATGACTTTATAATTGATTGAATGAACAGTAGTCAAATATATATATATATATATTGTCATTAAATGGTTAAAATTTAAACAGTGGTGTTCATTGCCTTTAAGTCATTCTTGTGGTGGAGTATAGTCTGGATTCCCAAAAGGGAGGGGCTACATTCCAGAGGAGCAAATCAATAACATTTCAATAGTTTGGTTGGGAGGAAGAAGGTCAAGACAGCTCCTCCCTAGCAGTTCTCAGAGTGAATCTTTAATCATGCAAATAGTTCACTTTAGTTGGCAAGCTTTCTATCCATAGGTGAGGAACAATACAGATAGTCCTTGATTTATGACCGCAATTGAATACCAAATTTCTGTTGCTAAGAGAGACAGTTAAGTGAGTTTTGACCCATTTTATATACTTTCTTGCCACAGTTGTTAAGTGAATCACTGTAGTTGCTAACATGGTTATTAAGTGAATCTGGCTTCCCTATTGACTGCTTGTCAGAAGGTCACAAAAGGTGACCTGCAACCATCCTAAAAATAAACCTGTTGCCAAGCATCTGAATTTTGATCACATAACCATGTGGTAAGCGTGAAAAACTTTTTCACTGGCGTTGTAACTTTGGTCACTAAACAAATGGTTGTAAGTCAAGGACTACCTGTAAAGGAAACTGCTTTGAGGTAACTTACTATGTCTTTCTCAGGATTTGGAGCCTGATATTCTTGAGTTCTCTCCTAATCTTGCAGTAAACTCTTAAGTTGAACTATTAGGTCATCTCCTTCAGTGGCTTCTGTACCAGCAGTGTGGAATTCAAACAGGAGTCTTTTGTAGCCTTACAATGCTAAGGAATGAAGTTGAGCCCTTTCTTTAAGCTGATTTCCTTTGCAGCCTGAACCAGGCAAATAGCTAAAATCCGCTTTGGAGTTATGTTTTTGCCAAATATGTGAAGTTTAAAAATAAATACTGTAAAATGTATGTCAGGAGGATGTTAAGAAAATTAATGTACAGAATCAAAGCAGTTGAAACAAGGAAGTCAATCATCCAACCAAACATAGAACAATCAACACTGTATCTTCAGTCTAGGACTAGGTGTAGGAAGTTGGCATTTACTATACATATTTCAGTTGGATAAAGTGATAGGTTATAGGTAAGTTCTTTGTAGCAATATACTGTATAATCAAAATAACATTGTGCTTGTGACGTATTAGTATGTCCAAGGTAAGGTGTTATTCACCTCTTTTTCTGCTGTGAATTGGATGTCCGGGTAGATGGCATTCAGCTTTTCCATAAAGAGTTTTGTCACGCCGCTTGATGACCACAAATATGTCATCCACATACCCGGCCCAGAATTTGGGCTTGTAATCCTTTCATCGCTGTGAGTTCTAGGTTCTGCAGCACCGCCTCTGTAATTATTCCTGAGATAGGAGATCCCATCATTGTGCCCTTGATCTGTTCGTATTTAGAGCCGCTGAAGGTGAAGTATGTTTTTAGGCAGAAATTAAGGAGCTGAGTCTTGGGGACTCAGTGAACCAGATGTTTGTGGTTTCTTGTCCTGCAGCAGCACAGTCATGACCAATCTGGCTAGTTCCTGGGGAATAGATACATATAGATACAGAGAGAGAGGGAGAGGAGTATATGCAAATTTGTTGTAGTCGGTAAGGCGTGAAGCTAGAAATGGGGAGACCATGAATTTTAGACCTACCTTAAGCACAAAGCCAGCTGTGTGACTTTGGGCCAGTCACTTTGGGCCAGTCACTTCCTCTCAGCCCTAGGCAAAGGCAAGCCACTTCTAAAAAAGGCTTGCTAAGAAAACTGCGATCACCAGGAGTCAAATTGCACAGGATATTAGAAAATGCCTATAATCTCCATGGAAAATTAATCTATATGATTATTAAAATTATTATGCATAATAAATGTTGATTATTGGGGAAATAACACTTCTTTGGATTTATCATATCTTGACTCATATCTATATCTAAGTAATTTGTTCCCTATTAAAGGAGATGACACTGCATTTCAAAGAATTGGGTTTCTATACTGCTCCTCTGGACTGGAATTGCAAAACTTGCTGCTGTAGAGATTTAAAAACAGAACCAGCATTTTGAAATAGGGCATATATTAATTAAAGATTACACTAGTGGCTTATTTGTCTCTTGAGAAACCTATATGTGGGCCAAGAAGCAACAGTGAGAACTGGACACAGAACCACTGATTGGTTCAAAATTGGGAAATGAGTCCGGCAAGGCTGTATACTGTTGCCCTGCCTATTTAACTTATATGCAGAGCACATCATGAGAAAGGCAGGGCTAGATAAATCAAAAGTTGGATTTAAGATTGCTGGAAGAAATATCAACAACCTAAGATATGCAGATGATACCACTCTAATGGCAGAAAGTGAAGAAGAACTAAAGAGCCTCTTTTTGCGGGTGAAGAAGGAGAGTGCAAAACTTGGATTGAAACTTAACATTAGGAAAACCAAGATCATGGCATCCGGCCCTCTCAATTCTTGGCAAATAGATGGAGAAGAAATGGAGGTAGTGACAGATTTTATTTTCCTGGGCTCCAAGATCACTGCAGATGGGGACTGTAGCCAAGAAATTAAAAGACGCTTGCTCCTGGGGAGGAAAGCCATGGCAAATTTAGACAGCACACTAAAAAGCAGAGATATCACCCTGTCAACAAAAGTGCATATAGTAGTCAAGGCTATGGTCTTCCCAGTTGCAATGTATGGCAGTGAAAGCTGGACCATAAAAAAAGCTGAGCGCCAAAGAATTGAGGCCTTTGAACTGTGGTGCTGGAGAAGACTCCTGCGTGTCCCTTGGACTGCAAGGAGATCAAACCGGTCAGTCCTAGAGGAGATCAACCCTGACTGCTCTTTAGAAGGCCAGATCCTGAAGCTAAAACTCAAATACTTTGGCCACCTAATGAGGAGGAAGGACTCACTGGAGAAGAGCCTAATGCTGGGAAAGATTGAGGGCAAGAGAAGAATGGGACAACAGAGAATGAGGTGGCTGGATGGAGTCACTGAAGCAGGAGGCGTGAGCTTAAATGGACTCCAGAAGATGGTAGAGGAGAGGAAGGCCTGGAGGAACGTTGTCCATAGGGTCGTGATGGGTCGTACACGACTTCGCAGCTAACAACAAGTAGCTTTATTGTAAATTACCTCCTGCTAAGTGAATCTTGAACTGTCTTCTCCCTTGTTGGAACAGGACTTGGAGGTTATTATTCACTAGTCCAGACATGTCAAACACAAGGCCCGGGGCCCAGATGCGGCCCGCAAAGTGGTTTCATGTGGCCCGTGAAGCCATCTTGGAAACAGTGAGGGAACGGCCCCCACTGCCTTGGCCCTGGCCCAGAGACCCTCCTTCTCCTAGCGACCCTCAGATCTGTCCCACTCCTGCCCAGGCCCTCATAGGCACCCTTGATGCGAATGATGTAGAGCTGGCCATGCTCACCCAGTAGGCCACGCCCACCCTGGCCATACCCACCCGGCCCCCTGAGGGCAACCGCAGTGCTGATGTGGCCCTCAATGACATTGAGTTTGACACCCGTGACTAGTCTGAATGGATAAGCAGTGTTTGGTCAATTTGCCTGACATGTTTCTTGCTAATAATTTTTTCTGTGTAATTAATATGTCTGCCTCAACAGATATACTCCCAAGATATATTCACTATGCTTGCATTCCCATTTATAATATTTACAACAGTGTGATGTAAGTCACTGTCAACATTAGAGATGAAAAAAGTTGAATTGCCCAAGGGAATTTTAGAAGAGGCAAGTTTGAGTAAGGGGTTTCCCAACTTATACATTACCTAAAGTGCTTATTAAGCTGCTTTTCTTTCTTTTCTTAATTTATTAATACTACAGAGATAAAGCAACTTGTTAAACAGGAAACTGTAAAGCAAACAACTGTCAACATATATTATAAAAGAAATATTTAAACTAATTTTCAAGATGACTTCACAAATCAGAACAGTGCTACTTTTAAGATTTTGAATTCATCCAACTTTAGTTTGCTGACCTTGGGAAAAAACTAAATGGTTTGTATCTGCTTACTACTTGGAAGGAAAACCACCAGGGAATCCTAAAGTTTAAGTTAGACCACTGATGGCAAACCTTTTAGAGACTGAGTGCCCAAACTGCAACCCAAAACCCACTTATGTATCGTTGGGTGCCAAATGGGCATGGCCCATTGGGTGGGTGTGGCCCATTGGGTGGGCGTGGCTGTGGTGGTAACGGCAGACTGGGTGGGACTAAAAAGTTCAATCAGTTCCAACTTTGCAAGATTTTTTTCCCGCAAGAAGTTGAAATTGATTGATTGATTGAACCTTTTTTTTTTTTGCACATGGCAGCGGAGGCCTAAAATGAAAAGGTTTTATAAAACCCAGCTGAAGGCCTGGTCTCTGCGTGCCACCTGTGGCACCCGTGTCACAGGTTTGCCACCACAGAGTTAGACTATGCAGTCAAAAAAACATCCTTGTCCAAGGCCCTGGCAGACCACTTCTCTTTTGTTACTAAGAAAACCACATAAAGACCTAGGCATGAGAGAATCTTCATCTTTACACTCCTGAAATTGAAATAAATAAATTCTTTTATATACATATACATACACACACACACACACACACACGTTAAGTGTTTGTTAAGTATTTTGAATACCTTGCTAGGCCCCAAACATAGGGCAAATCTTATTTCCTGTTTCAGCCTAATCCAAGGCCATCCGCAGGCTGTAGTCACAACAGTGACAGCTCATATTTGTGTAAATTTTTTGGATTGCTAACAATTTTTTGGATTGCTCCCTCCCTTTAATTCTTTGTTAGCAATCCAAAAAATTTACACACATATACATATACATATACATATACATATACATATACATATACATATATATATACATATACATATACATATACATTCATTGTTAAGCAAGGCTGTTATGTTTATGACCTTTTGCTACATTTGTTAAGTGAATCATGCAAATATTAAGTGAGTCAGTTTCACCCATTGACTTTGTTGGAAACCAGCTGGGAATGTCGCAAATCAAATAGCAATAGTACTTAGACTTACTGTATGTACCACTTTACAGCCCTCTCTAAGTGGTTCACAGAGTCAGCATATTGCCCCCAACAATCTGGATCCTCATTTTACCGACCTTGGAAGGACGGAAGACTGAATCAACCTTGAGCCAGTCAGAACCAAACAGCTGGCAGTCAGCCTAATTAGCCTGCAATACTGCATTCTAACCACTGCGTCTTAATGACTGTGGGGTGTTGCAACTACCATAAATACATGCCAATTGCCAGGTGCCAGAATTTTGATCAAATGACCAAGGGGATGCTGTAAGTGTAAGGGAGTTACCATTAAATAAATGGTTGCAATTCAATATATGTAATATACAATCATCTTGAAAAAAATGCTGCTATTGGATATGATCTAAAGAGTTTTTTATTATTGGAGCCATAACAACGGTGTCAAAAATATATTCATATAAAGATAATTTATTAGGCACATCATCTGATTTTTTTTGGCTTGGTGACCTTTGAGATAGCTTTAATAATGATATCCAATTTAAATATAAATAAATAAATAAATCTTTATTGTCAAAGTACAACATGTGTACATTGAGATTAGCTGAGCCTCCCCTCGTGCTCTCTCCCCCCAACACACAGTGATAACAAACCCTCCATCCCACCACACTATGTGAACCAACTACACCACACACTGGCCTCCCAAGTCAATTCTGCATAAGATTATGTCCCGTTTAAAAGCCTAACAGCCCATGGATAAAAGCTATTTTTCAGCCTGTTGCTACGGCTGGCTATATTCCTATATCTCCTACCAGATGGTAGGAGAGTAAAGAGATACCGTCCAGGGTGTCAGTCATCTCTGAGAATCTTCCTCACTCTTCCAAGGCAACGAGCCCTGGCGATGTCATCCAGTGGTGTCAGGGAACAGCCCACAATGTCTTGTGCTGTGCTCACTACCCTCTGTAATACTTTCCTATCCGCGGCTGTCAGACCAGCATACCAAACCACAATACCATACAAGAGGACGCTCTCTATAGTAGACCGGTAAAAGAGGGTCATTAGCTGTTGTTCTACCCTGTTCTTCCGCAAGACCCTAAGAAAGGATTTTATGGTCATTTAATTATATTTGTGCTCTGTAAATTTGAAAGCTAATGATCTACCTTAAAGATATTGCTGTAGTTGGCTCAGAGGACTTGGTTCTCAGAATGCATCTTTGAGACATTTTCATCCACTGATGGTCAATCACATCTGGACAAATGCCTCTTATTTAGAGTTTGCCATTTTAAATCTCAAGAGGCTTCAAGTGATGCTAACGGGAAACCCAAGGAAAGCAAGTACTTAAGCTACTCTCCCTGAAAGAAAGGCTGTTTCACAATTTTCCTCTCAAATCTTCATTTTCCTGCCTCTGTTTTTTTTAAATAATGTTAGTTTGATGGATTGATAGCACCAGAGCTGCCCAAAACCTAGATAAATATATCTCTTTTCATATGGGAATTGAACTGTATAAAGATCTGCTTGTGAACCCACCAAGTTGTAACATGATTAGTAAATCTTGATTAAGATGTCAGTTTAACCCAAGGCATAAATCTGTCCGATTTTTTGTGTGCCATAGGTCCATAGTGTTTGTAACACAGAACTGGTGTATTGTTCAGTAACAGATAAACATAAGCCCCATTCTCTGCTGTCAGTCTTACCAGATAGATCAGACAGAAAAAAGACCAGATAAGTTACTTTAGTGTAAAATTATAGTAGTAGCACAGCTGTACAGATTTTAAGGTGAACCAGAACATTTGCAGTTGTGCATTTTTAGACATCAAATCTTTTGTGCTATCTATGTTTTTCTGAAAAACCAAGAGTTCTGTGTGCCATATATGTTTGAAATTAAAACCTTGTAGTTAGTACTGAATAGTGCTGATCATTGAACTACAGGAAGAATCCCTTCTGTCTGGTTGGGTTGGTGGCTGTTAATTTTAATTTCCAGAGCAGATTGCAATAATAGTCTTCATTACATATCTCCTTACCTAGCTTGAACATCTGGGTGTGATTACACTTACAGGATTTGATCCGGTGTTTATGATCATATATTCAGCATGACAAAATTCTTTCTGCCTAGCCCAAATAATTAGACTGCTCTCTCTTACATCTAAAAGGAGGAATAAAGAGGTCTAAACAATCTGTTAAATATTCCACACCATTAATTGGAATCACCGTCTCCTGAATGTCTTGGATATTCTGTTTTGAAAGTAATGTGAAGCTGCAATTGAATATGCCAAGTGAATGAGATGGCAATAAGTCTCAAAGGTTTCTGGAAATGATGCTAATGGCATAGCAAAAACTATCCGTTTAAAGCAGGGGTGTCAAACTCAATTTCATTGAGGGCCGCATCAGCATTGCGGTTGCCCTCAGGGGGCCGGGTGGGTATGGCCTGGCTGGGTGTGGCCTACTGGGTGGGCTTGGCTAGAGTGCGTATGGCTTACTGGGTGAGCATGGCCAGCTCTACATCGTTCGCGTCAAGGGGGCCTATGGAGGCCTGGGCAGGAGTGGGACAGATCTGAGGGTCTCTGGCAGAAGGAGGGTCTCTGGGCCAGGGCCAAGGCAGTGGGGGCCGTTCCCTCACTGTTTCCAGGATGGCTTCACGGGCCACATGAAACCATTTTGTGGGCCGGATCTGGCCCCCGGGCCTTGTGTTTGACATGTCTGGTTTAAAGGATGTTATTTTTAGGTGGCCAAAATTATTTTCTGGCTAACAGTATGCATTTCCTGCTTGGCTGTGGATTGCAAAGCAGCAATGTCTGAGAGGCAGAAAAGTGGAATCCCATTCAAAAGAGAGTACTTATTTGTGGTGTTGGAGAGATTGATATTGAATAAATGATGTGTAGTTATGTGAAAGAGCACAATGATTATAACTTTTGTTATTCTCTGATAAGTATTTTTTTTCCAAGCTAGAGCATAAGTACGGTAGCTTGTCAATGCAACATAGGTGGTAGCAATAAGGCTGCTTGGGAGCTAGGGATCAATTACATAAAATAAAATACACCAGACCTGGAGGTTTCCGTTGGGCAAAAATGGGGTTGGACCAGATAGTGTAGTCCTAATAAAACCATTGTTAACGTTCTAAAAATATAATTGAAAATGAAGCTAGTATTTAAACACAGCTATAGAATGTCTTAAGATTGTTATTTTGACAAATCTCAACTTTTTTTCATAGAAGGTGTGGGTTCTTTTTAAGCATTACTATGGAGTAATCCTCAATTTACAGCTGGTCTGATAATGACCGTTCTGTTATACTGGCATTTCTGTTTTTGCTTAATGACTACCATGTTTACTTTGACTACTGCACTTGCTTAATGACTGCTGCAGAAAATTGGGTCAGTCATGTGGATGCCTCAACCTAAGACCGTCGTGACGTATAATGAAAATTCTGGGCTCTATTACAGACATAGCTTTAGGACTACTTATATATATGAAGCATCAGGTTCAGAGAAAATCTCTTGACTGCTTAGAGTTGACACCGGCACGATGGCCTATAATCAGTCAATCAAGAGAACATAAATGACAGTTTGCTATGCTTTATTTCTTACCTGCCTTTCCTTAGTTTGCACAGCCCAGAGGCTTCCTTTAGTGCCTTTTAATGTGAAAGAAATCAATCAACAAAGCACTGGAACTCCCTTGTCATTAGCTCCTATGTAGCAAGGGAAGTGTAATTAGTCACCTCTGGCTTGTCCTTAAGGCAATAATAGAATATACATAGAATGAAGGCTATTGCTAAGCACATTAATTTGTGCTTTAGATTGTAAGCCGCCCTGAGTCTTCGGAGAAGGGTGGGATATAAATGGGATTTAAAAAAATTATGGTGACTCTGTAAACCGCTGAGAGGGCTGTAAAGCACTGTGAAATGGTATATAAGTCTAAGTGCTATTGCTATTGCTATTTTGTTTACCATTGATAGATTAGGACTTTTTCCCTTTTCCAGCTTGGACCAGTCTGTCCTGAAGTTAATTTTTTGCAAGTATTTCATGAAAACCTGGTATACAGTATAGCCATTGGCTCCAAACATTGTAAATTTGTGTTCTCTCTGGTGTATATCAAGTTTGCAAATAAGGATGCAGACATCTGTGGAACTTCATTTTTTTAAAAAAAAATTATATGTCTGATACCTCATTCTCTTTGACATCTGTTATTATATTATCATCTGAAGCTCAGTTTAGGGACCAAACACAATTCTGTTTCAGAAAGCCTGTGAATTTGTAGGATGGCATATCCTAAGGAGCAGCCATCATTTTACAGAGATAATGTATACCAGTTAGTCGAATAGAATAGAGTAGAGTAGAGTAGAGTAGAGTAGAGTAGAGTAGAGTAGAGTAGAGTAGAGTAGAGTAGAATAGAATAGAATAGAATAGAATAGAATAGAATAGAATAGAATAGAATAGAATAGAATAGAATAGAATCTTGGAGGTCTTCTAGTCCAGCTCCCTTGCTCAAGCAGGAGAACCTATACCATCTCAGACAAATGACTGTCCAGTCTCTTCTTAAAAACCTCCAATGATGGAGCGCCCATAGCTTCTGAAGGCAAGCTATTCCACTGGTTAATTGTCCTCACTGTTAGAAACTTCTCCTCAATTCCAGGTTGCTTCTCTCTTTGATTAGTTTCCAACCTTTGTTTCTTGTCCTGCCCTCTGGTGCTTTGGAAAATAATTTGACCCCACCTCTTCTTTGTGGCAACCTCTCAAATACTGGAATACTGCTATCATGCCACTCCTATTTCTTCTTTTCTTTAGACTTGCCAAACCCCAGTCCTGCAGCCGTTCTTCATATGTTTTAGTCTCCAGGCCTTTGATCATCTTAGTTGCTCTTCTCTGAACCTTTTCCAAGGTCTCAATCTTTTTTGTAGTATGGTGACCAAAATTGATTGCAGTATTCCAGGTGTCTCAACAGGGTTTTATAAAGCAGTACTAATACTTTGTGTGATCTTGATTATATGCCTCTGTTTATACAACCCAGGATTGCATTAGCTTTTTTGGTTGATGTTGCACATTGCTGGCTCATAGTTAAGTGATTGTCCACTAGGACTCCAAGGTCCTTCTCAAAGTTTTTGAGCCAGGTCTCACCTAATCTGTACTTATATCTTTGATTTTTCCTGCCTAAATGTAAAACTTTGCTTTTCTCCTCATTAAAACTCATTTTATTGGATAGAACCCATTGTTCCAGTTTGTCAAGATCTTTTTGAATCCTGAGCTTGTCTTCTGGGGTGTTGGCTATTCCTGCCAGTTTAGTGTCATCTGCAAATTTGATGAGCTCTCCTTCTATTCCCTCATCTAAGTCATTGATGAAGATATTGCAGAGTACTGGGCCTAAGGTGGAGCTTTGTGGTACCCCATTGCTTGCTTCTCTCCATTTGGATGTAGTACCATTAAGGACTATTTGTTGAGTACGGTTTGTCAGTCAGCTACAAATCCATCTAGTGGTGATGTTGTCTGTTCCACCTTTTTCTAGCTTACCAAGCAGTAGATTTTGGTCTATTTTGTCGAATGCCTTACTGAATCTAGCTTGTAGGATTTTAAGCATAACTTTACTAGCATGTGAAATGAGTGCAATGGTGGGATAGTTTGAACATTCTTTGATGTTGCCTTTCTTTGGAATTAGAATGTAAACTGACCTTTTCCAATCCTGTGGCCACTGTTGAGTTTTCCGAATTTGCTGGCAAATTGAGTGTAGCACTTTTACTGCATCGTCTTTTAAGATTTTGAATAGCTCAGCTGGAATACTGTCAGCTCCACTAGCTTTGTTGTTGCTCAGATTTCTTAAGGCCTATTTCACTTCACATTCTAGGATGTCTGGCTCGGGATCAGTGACCACCCAGTTGTGGTTATCAGGGACGTTAAGCTTGTTCTTGTATAGTTCTTCTGTGTAGTTTTGCCACCTCTTCTTAATATCTTCTGCCTCTGTTAGGTCCCTGCCATTTTGGTCCTTTATCATGCCCATCTTTGCATGAAATGTTTCCTTCATATCTCCAATTTTCTTGAAGAGATCTCTGGTCTTCCCTATTCTATTATTTTCTTCTATTTTTTGCGCTGTTCATTTAAGAAGGCATTCTTATCTCTTTTAGCTATTCTCTGGAATTCTGCATTCAATTGGGTGTATCTTTCTCTTTCTCCCTTGCCTTTCGCTTCCCTTCTTTCCTCAGCTATTTGCAAAGCTTCCTCCGACAGCCATTTTGCTTTCTTGCATTTCTTTTTCTTTGGGATGGTTTTAGTTGCTACCTCTTGTACAATGTTGCGAACCCCCATCCATAATTCTTCAGGCACTCTGTCTATCAGATCTAATTCCTTAAATCTATTTGTCACCTCTACTCTGTATACAACAGAGGTACGATTTAGTTCATATCTGAGTGGCCTAGTGCTTTCCCCTACTTTCTTCAATTTAAGCCTAAATTTTACAACAAGAAGCTCATGGTCTGAGCCACAGTCAGCTCCTGGTCTTGTTTTTACTGACTGTATAGAGCTTCTCCATCTTTGGCTGCAGAGCACATAGTCAGTCTGATTTCTGTGTTGACCGTCTGGTGATGTCCATGTGTAGAGCCGTCTCTTGGGTTGTTGGGTTGTTGCTTGCTATGACCATCATATTCTCTTGACAAAATTCTATCAGCCTGTCCCCTGCTTCATTTTGTACTCCAAGGCCAAACTTGCCTGTTATTCTGGTTATCTTTTGCATCCTACTTTAGCATTCCAATCCCCCATTATGGTAAGGACATCATTTTTTGGTGTTAATTCTATAAGGTGCTGTAGGGCTTCATAGAACCGGTCAGTTTCATCCTCTTCAGCACCAGTGGTTGGGGCATAGACTTGGGCTACTGTGATATTGAATGGTTTGCCTTGGATTCTCACTGAGATTATTCTGTCATTTTGGGGATTGTATCCCACTATTGCTTTTCCTACTCTTTTATTGACTATGAAGGATACTCCATTTCTTCTGAGGGATTCTTGCCCGCAGTAGTATACCTGATGGTCATCACCCATTCCTGTTCATTTTAGTTTGCTGATTCCTAAGATGTCGATGTTCAGTCTTGTCATCTCTAGTTTGACGACATTCAGCTTGCCTTGATTCATGGGTCTTACATTCCAGGTTCCCATGGAAAATATATCTTTATAGCATTGGACCTTCCTTTCACCACCAGATGCTTCCACAGCTGAGCGTCCTTTTGGCTTTGGCCCAGTCACTTCATTCTTTCTGGTGCTACTAGTACTAGCCCTCTGCTCTTCCCCAGTAGTATATTGGAAGCCTTCCGACCTGAGGGGCTCATCTTCCAGCGTCATATTGTTTTGCCTTTTGGTACTGTCCTTGGGTTTTCATGGCAAAGATACTGGAGTGGGTTGCCATTTCCTTCTCCAGTGGATCACATTTTGTCAGAACTCTCTACTATGACCTGTCCATCTTGGGTGGCCCTGCACGGCATAGCTCATAGCTTCATTGAGTTACACAAATCCCTTCGCCGCGACAAGGCAGTAATCCATAAAGGGGATAATTGGCACTATAGTATATTATTCTTTATTAGGGTGGGGTGGTAAAAGATAGGAATTATTTGCTATTGCTTTCCCTAGCACTGTTTGCAATTGTGTCTTTATTGTGATCATGTGCCATCAACATCTTCCTATACTGCTGCTGCCTGATGTGGGTGCCCACTTGTTTAGTTGGATGACTCCAGTAGGAGAATACACTCTTGGCATAAACTCCCAGACTGCTTCATTCATTCCTTCCAGGAACATACCACCACCCACTATCACTCTGAAGGAATAATGTGTGTATGCATGTGTGTGTTAAGCTCCTTTGTCTACCATCCAGAAACTGCTTTATGTGAACTCACAACCCAAATGTATTGAACTCATAGATAGTCCCTTGAACATAGCCCTCCTTATTTGTCTGGAAGTAATCCTTACTCATCAGAGAGAAAAGCAAAGCAAACAAAATTGTAATTTGGAAGTTTGACTGACAGTTTGGAGTGGTTTTGATGTGAATTAATTATATGGATGCTTAGCCAAATTTAAAATGTTGCTTTAGGACAAGCAGCTACATGAACATTAGCAGGCAGTCACATTTGCTCCATTGAGTTGTGACTAAGAACAATATTCAATTCTGAGAAAGACCAACCTAATTTATGACCTATAATGTGGCCCTTCTCACTATTAATCAATCAGAATAGATTACTGCCAGTACTCTATCTTCCCTGTGATTAATCTTCTAGAATTGACACAACCATCATGTTACTAGAGGTGTTCTATATCCCTCACCCTCAGGTTGTTAAATTAAAAGGTATTTTACAGTTGTGCTCTGAGCAGTAAAATACAGTTATCCAGTTTTATGAAACCTGACCCTGAAAGGTAGTTGTCAGGTGCAAAGAGCATTAGTGAATGCTTCTCCAGAAATGTTTGTAAAGAGAGAATATGTAGAGGCTTCTCACTTCCATAGAACAACCTGTTGCTTGATTCTGAAGAAATGTGAGGTGATGTGAATGCAGATGTTCTACTTGTAAGCTTGCCTGAAGAACTTTCTAAGGCTTTCAGCTGATCCTCTATTCTCTTGGCTTCCTTTACAGTACAGTGCTGTGGACAACAACCCTCTTTCTCTGTATGTCATGCATCCATTTTGGAACACTGTAGTTAAGGTGAGTAAACCTATTGTCCGCCCTGTTTGTGTGTGCTTTCTGTACTACACTTGGGCTTTAACTCTCTTTAAGTAGAAAAAAAATTATGACCCATTTAATATTAATATGACCCCTTTGTCCGAATCCATTTATATTTCATTCCTAACTGAGGTGGGGCGGCCACCAACCCGAATGGAGGCAAGAGGTGGAGAGCTCCTTGCACGTCAGTGAAGAGGAGCGGATCCTAGAGAAAGCTATTGACCTGATGAAAAAAACCCTTAGCTCACTAAGAGAAGAGAAACCTGAATACCACAGCCGCAGCAGCGCCTGGGGCCGCAACTGGAGAGACAGTGGGGGGATCCGGAACCAGCAACACCAGGGTGGTCTGCTGGACCAGGAGCTGCCACCTCAGTAGCACCCACCCCCCACCGAACCACAGACGGGGATCAGGATGGGGGGCAATACCGCCTGCTGCGCAGACACTAATCCATTCAAAGACTACTGCCCGTGGAAGCGAAATTCAGGGGACAGCCACCACACTTGGGGTTTTTCCTAACCCAAGTCCTCAGCTATATGGAAGAATACGGATGGGACATCTCCAGTGATAAAGCCCGCATCCGCATCGTGCAATCTGCCCTGGATGGACCAGCTGCAGACTGGGTGGTGAACCTGCATGACTCCAATGCCCCAGAACTCAACGACTTCAACCAATTCATGTCATCCTTGAGGAGGCGGTTTGAGGACTCTTTGTCTGATCGTAAGGCCCAGGAGAGAATCAAAATGGTGAGGCAGGGCAGACGGCCATTGGCTGAATATACCCAACAACTCTGAGCCATTGCCAGCAAGCTGAACTTGCCGGAAGACATCCTCCTTAGCTATTTCAAAGATGGGCTAAACTACAACCTGTATGACGCTTGCCTGCCTCGAGGAGACCCACACCATCTCAATGACTGGTATGTCCCAGCAGAGGAGGCGGAGATAAACCTACTAAAATGGTACTGCCAGAAAAAACCATGGGGCCGCTGGCTGCCTGAGCAAACACGCGAGCAAGCAAAACCACCGTTCACGGCTAAGAAATCAACAAGCTGTTTCAAATGCGGGAGAGAGGGTCACCACGCTGCAGAATGCCACTCAAAAGCTCCTCAGCGCAAATCAGAGGCATCACCCTCCAGGAGAACAGGGAAGTCCCAAGGCAACACAAAAGAACCTGCCATGAGGGGGACAGAGGCTGTAGAGTCCCCAAACCCTGCCAAGGACTGGGAGGGGATTCCGGCCTACACCGCAGGGGTGGTGGACAGCTCGGAGGGAGAAACATTGGTAAGTGGATCCATTCCACCCATCCTTAAGACAGTGACTATATGCCTGAAGCCGTCAAAGTAAAAGCCCTAATAGACTGGCTGCACCTGCTACCTCATCAGCCCGACGCTGTTGAAAATGAAGGGGGGGGGGTCCCCAGTGAAACCCAGCCAGCCCATGAAGTGGACAATGGAATGTCAAGCAGCATTTGAGAGGCTAAAGAGACTTTTTTGTGCCAAACCTGTCCTGAGACACCCAGATCCCGATAAACCTTTTGTAATACAGGCAGACACTAGTGATGTGGCAGTGGGAGCTGTATTATTACAGTAAAATGATGAGAGGGCATTGCAGCCATGTGCATATACATCCAGGAAACTCACGGAGACAGAACAACGTTGGGCCGTGTGGGAAAAGGAGGCGTACGCTGTGAGGTGGTCATTACATGGCGCCATTTCCTTGAAGGAAATAAAATCCCCTTCCAGGTCTGGAAGACCACAAAAATTTGGAAGCACTAAAAACACCCAGGAAACTCACTCCTAAGCAAGCCCGCTGGTCCCAACATTTTCACCGATTCCATTTCTCAAACATTTACCGGGGGGGGGGGGAGAGAATTGCTTGGCGGATGCAAAATATATTGGACCTTTTCCAATGAAAACAATCATAAACCCAGTAACAGTAGAATTAGAATTACCCAAAAATCATAGGCAGATACACCCAATTTTTCACTGCAGTTTACTAAAAAGAGAACAACAGTCACCCCTATGAACAAAAACCCCACCACCATCGCCTCTTATCATGGTGGAAGGAGAACAACGCTTCAAGGTGAAAGAAATCCTGGATTCTAGGAAACACCATGAAGCAATTCAATATCTAGTAGCTTGGAAACACCACCCCTCCTCAGAAAATGAGCGGGGTCAATAAACATCACATTAGAGCACCTAAGTCGCTTAAGAAGTTTCATACAGAATATCCTAACAAACTGGGCTAACCTTTATATTTTGTTCCTCTACAGGTGGACCTCTCTTTTTTTTAAGAGGAGGGCAGATTGTCAGAATTCATTTATATTTCATTTCTAACTCCCTATCTGTGCAAACCTAAATCTCACCCCCTTACTGGAATCTGCCATTCCCAAGGAGGGGAAGAGAAGACAGGATGTTAATTGGCCATCTCTGTCCCTTAGATGCGAGGTTTGTTTATTCAGCCTGCCTGGAGGCCATCACAAAAGACCAGGGAAGAAAACCTTTGAACTAAGAAGAACAAAGAAAGAGGGAGGGGGGGAATTCTGGTTTGTATCTCCAACTGGAATGTGAAGGGGAGGAAGTAATAATGTTGCAAATGTACTGATGTTTCTCTTTTCCCAGGAGGGGTTTTGACACATGAAACCTGACTGATCCGGGACTGACCAAAGAGACTGGGGGGAGGGGTTCTTTTTCGGGGATACTTTAAAAGTATTGATCTGTGAGACAGTTTCCAGATCCTGTCTAGATTATCCACTGCCAGCAATGTTTTAGTAAAAGTTCCTATTTGGACAATCCTGTCTCCAAGAGTTCTTCTTTCTTTCCTAAGATGTGGATTGGGGTGGGTTCTGACACCCTTTTCTCTGTGAGATTCCCTTCTTTAGAAAACTTGATCATTTGGACATGCAGTCACCTTGTGTACTGGGTTTTATGTTCTGCTGCTATAGAACAATAAGGAAAAAAGGCTTACGTCAAATGAAAAGTTATTCATCCTTGATGAAAATTACTGTGTCCATTAATATGAACTAGCTGTGTGTTTTTTTTTACTTGCTTTCTCCTAGATTTTCCCTAAGTGGCTGGCCCCAAATTTGATAACATTTTCTGGTTTCCTGCTACTGGTCTTCAACTTCTTTCTCATGGCATACTTTGACCCTGATTTTTATGCTTCTGGTAAGACTTTGATGTTTTATTCAATTTTTAAATTGTGTGTGCCTTTATAATCACAAGAATGTCAAGAATTATGAAAAATATATTCTTGATACTGATATCTGTTTGATTTTAGCCTTGCTTGATATTCAGACTGACTCAGTTTTACTTAGCTATGGCCAGGGCACACAGATTTACTCAACAAATGATGCGTAAAATAATCCGGTTGAACTTTATGTATGTACCAAGCCCTTGTATTGCTAGAATATTGCCTACTTAATCTTGCTGTGGTGTTCTTAGGTTTTCCAATTTCTTGATTTATTTTTTACAGGCTTTTAAAAATATGTATGCTGTCCTTCAAAACTAGCTGCTTGCAGGACATTGAAATCATAAAAGCATGTAGAGATTTGAAATGAAAACTAAAATATGATAAGTCACAAAAATACAGGTACAGGTAGTACTTGAATTATGAACAGTTGCTTAGTAACAAGCCAGATTCGATATTCTGATAACTTCTTTCTCTCTCACCTCTCTCTCTCTCTCTCTCTCTCTTTCTCTCTCTCTCTCACACACACACACACACACACTCTGAGGACAAATGATTGCGCTTTGGGCGCTTGGCAATTGGACTGCATTTACAGCCATTTGCATTGTCCTGTGGACCTCATTTTACAACAGTTGCTGAAAACCAGAGTAACACCAGTTTTTGCCAAAACCTTACTCACTGCAAATCATTGGTTCACTTAACAACTGTGTAGGGGACACTAACCATTATTATCCTGGGAGAACATCCTCTTTGAAGAGGATCTTAAACTACGATTGGTAATTAGAGGAAGAAATATTTCTTCATATATTGTAAAGGACTTTACAGGTAGTCCTCACTTAATGAACTACAATTGGGATGGGTTGTTGAGCGAAGCACTTGTTAAGCAAGATGTCATGTGACTGAGACCCCCATGACTGCTTTGCTCAGTGATCACAATCCTGGCACTTCCGGTTGTGGTTGTTAAGTGGACAGTAAGGAATGTGCCTGAGGGGTTGGGCAGGGAATCTGGGAGCCTCTGTTCAGAACTGAAAATCTCCCCTGCCAAAATTCAAGCAGGATTTATAGCCCCTGAATGAAGAAACACTGACATGCAGCTGCGCCAGGCCTCCTTCCCCACCCACCTGAGGCATCCCACATTCCTTATCTTCTGTGCTGCCTCTCTGCTCAAGAGTTGAAAATCCTGCTTGCATTTTGGCTCGCTCTCGTCTCTTGGAACTAGCTGAAAGAGCTGCTTGCCAAAGGATGTCAGCTTTCTTCCATGCATGGAAGGGAACTCCTTTCCCAGGATCAGGAAGCAAAGCTTAAATCATCAGGATATGAGTTTCATTTTTCTACCCCGCTGAAGGATTTAAGCTCCCCTCCACATGGGAAAGGGAATGCTTTTGGCAGCATGCAGGAATAGCTCAGATCTTCAGAATCTAAGCTCCATTCCTTCAGTCCACTAAAGGAGTTCAGCTTCCCTTAGCGGGCAGGTTTTTCAACCAGCCTCCAGAGATGAGAGGGAAATCCTGCAGAGATTGGACTGCAGATGGTGATCACAGGGCACTTGGCAACCAGTTGTAAGTGCAGACAGGTTGCCATTCACCCAGATTGCAATCACATGGCTGCAGGGGATAGCTCAGTGCTTTACGACAGCTGGAAGTCCAAGGGCATCATAACTGTAAACATTTGTTAAACAACCAGTTGGTAAGCCAGCTACCTGTTTAGTGCCTGATAATGCAGGTGGTTTAGCCTGGCTTCACAAATTATTTTATTTTATTTATATACTGCCCCTGTCACTGTTTGACACGGCTCTGGGCAGCTGGGAATTGGTCGAGGTTGCATAAATCTGGATAGTAATATCCATTTATTTATTGAATCTGGAGGCTAATAAAAATTATAATCATACAAAAACAAGCAATACATTAAAACATTCATAATAAAAAAAAGAAAATATATCGAGCACAATTTACTCATGGCTTGACACTCAGTGTAATGTCTATAAATCCCCCAAACTCCTTTGGAAGAACTCTATTGTAACAACCTTCCAAAAGATGAGGCTAATTTAATCTACATGGAAAGGTTGTTCCAAAATTTTGAGCTGTGTCCAAAAGCTAGTGTTTCCTGCATTTGGCCTCCATCATTTCACCAAAATGAAGGATTACCCACAGCTTCTGGTTGGGGAAGGCAGTTGTGGCTGAGGGTAGACTTGAATTTGGGTTTCCCTCATTCTGGATCAACCTTAACAGTTACACTCTCTTTCATAACCACCTAATTCTAGACTGTATTAAGAAATCTAAGGGTGTTTTTTTTTACAATAACAGTCTTTAGTGCTTAATGAACAATTTGTTGTCTGGGTTCATATATTTAAAAACAATAATTAATTTCTATAATTAATATGTTAGTTGATAATATATTTCCTTATAATAATATATTAAAGAAATCTAAGTTTTTTGTTTTATCAATCCACAGACTTAGTGCAACATACAATAGAACTGCAATAAAAGAAAAATGCATTAAGAAATAATAGTCAAAACAGTATTAAGCATGCCATAAAAACCAATAAACTCAAATTTGGTAGTGCAGAATTGTTTTAACTGCCTTACAGAACACTGGATTGTGCTAGATTATACCAATGAACTTTCCATTTTTTTATTGATAATGATGTTAGAAATAATTTCAGAAGTTGCACTGAATCAGAAGTCATTAGTGTGCTGAAACTGCTTTATAATGAAAAGTGGAAGAAAATAATGGAATGCAGAAAGTTACATATGGTGTTGCAAAATTGCACGTCTAATTTTCCTCCATTATTCTAGGAGCCCAAAGAAATTAAATGATTAAAAGTTCACAAAATACTCCTTTATAAATGTGAGATTTTCATCATCAGATATAGGGATAATAGTTACCAATTAAAAGTTTGCAAAGCATATTAGGGAAATTGAGCAAATTGAACAAAGTTCCAATTAGCTACCCAATAGGCTACAGTAGCTGTCTTTTGCCTCTAGCAAGCCCTTAAATACCAGTTACTAATTAATCCTCAGGTTTATTTGATAGGGTGCCCAGAAAGTTGGCTGTCAAGGAGGACAAGATACTGATTTTAATAAACTTTTGCTTCCATTGTGCAATCTTGCTTTTGGTAAAGAAACTAGAACAAACCAAAATTGTATGGTTACAGAGTACTCAGTGTTAAATAGAGGAATTAAAAATCTGATTGAAAAAGTTTGACCCATACTAGAAAGCATGAATGGCTGGTTGGAAACTGATTAGGAGCAGTCCATGTTGCAACTTCTTGCTGAAGTTCTTTTTTGTCTTATTTAATTGTAATGCTTAGTTGGATTGACTACTTGTACGCTTAGTCACAATCCACTTACTGTTCAAGAGTAATGTTTAAGTTTTATTTAGGTTTAATCGGCAACATGTGACTCAGTGGAATATGTTGTTTGATCTCTTTTCCTCTAAGAGGAAGATTATCCTTAATGAAATTATACGAAGATGCCTTTGTGGTTCTTGTTATTTTGAAATAGATAATTTGTTTTTCCATCACTGAATGTGGGTGAGACATGAAGATACATATGTTTTAAGATGTCCATCTCAGCAAATAGTATAGCAGCTGCCCTCTGTGTTTGCAAAACAAGGATCTTCATGAGGGCAGACAAATCTTCTGTTGTTTAGTTCTTTCACTGCTGTTTGCTGCCCAGCTAATAACCAATATGACAATAGTTTTATAATGGTGCTGCTTCCTGGCTCTATTTTCCCAAACTGAAAGTTCAGATTGAGAGCAAAATATGTATTTTTCTCTCCCTAAAGGTATTTCTCTTGAAAAACATGGTCTCACAGAATTTTGACCCAAATGGATTTAAAATTTATGCAGAGCTAGCTAATAATGTATTAATATTAAACAGCCTGAATTGGCAGAAGTATAGGAAATGGAAATCAGCTATGTGAAAGTACAGAGTAAGGATTTAAATTCTTGCCAAGAGTATGTGAGACTTCATAATACAGAAATTCTTTGTTTTACTTTGCATCTCACTGATCAAGGTTGTGTTGTAGTAGTAGTAATAATAATAATAATAATAATAATAATAATAATAATAATAATAATAATTATTATTATTATTATTACTATTATTATTATTATTATTATTATTATTATTATTATTATTATTTGGAAGGGCCGTTGGAGGTCATCTAGTCCTACCCCCTGCTCAGGCAGGAAACCCTATAACATTTTGGACAAATGGCTGTCCATTCTCTTCTTAAAAACTTCCAGTGTTGGAGTATTCACATATTCTGGAGGCAGGTGGTTCTACTGGTTAATTGTTCTAACTGTCAGGAAGTTTCTCCTTAGTTCTAGGTTGCTTCGCTCCTTGATTAGTTTCCATCCATTGCTTCTTGTCTTGCCATTGGGCGCTTTGGAGAATAGCTTGAGTCCCTCCTCTTTGTCGCAGCCCCTGAGATATTGAAACACTGCTATCATGTCTCCGCTCGTCTTTCTCTTCATTAAACTAGACATACCCAATTCCATAGGCAGTGCCAAAGAATGTTCAAACTATTGCACCATTGCACTCATTTCTCATGCTAGTAAAGTTATGCTTAAAATCCTACAAGCTAAACTCCAGCAGTATGTGGATTGAGAACTACCAGAAGTACAGGCAGGATTTCGAAGAGGCAGAGGAACTAGAGATCAAATTGCCAACATATGCTGGATCATGGAGAAAGCTAGAGAGTTCCAGAAAAACATCTACTTCTGCTTCATTGACTATGCTAAAGCCTTTGATTGTGTGGATCATAACAAACTGTGGCAAGTTCTTAAAGAGATGACTGTACCAAACCATCTTATTTTTCTCTTGAGAAACCTATATGTGGGCCAAGAAGCAACAGTGAGAACTGGACACGGAACCACTGATTGTTTCAAAATTGGGAAAGGAGTCCGGCAAGGCTGTATACTGTCACCCTGCCTATTTAATTTATATGCAGAGCACATCATGAGAAAGGCAGGGCTAGATGAATCAAAAGTTGGAATTAAGATTGCCGGAAGAAATATCAACAACCTAAAATATGGAGATGATACCACTCTAATGGCAGAAAGTGAAGAAGAACTAAAGATCCTCTCGTTGGAGGTGAAGGAGAGTGCAAAACTTGGGTTGAAACTTAACATTAAGAAAACCAAGATCATGGCATCCAGCCCTCTCAATTCCTGGCAAATACTGTAGATGGGGAAGAAATGGAGGTAGCGACAGATTTTATTTTCCTGGGCTCCAAGATCACTGCAGATGGGGACTGTAGCCAAGAAATTAAAAGACGCTCCTGGGGAAGAAAGCCATGGCAAATCTAGACAGTACACTAAAAAGCTGAGACATCACCCTGTCAACAAAAGTGCATATAGTCAAGGCTATGGTCTTCCCAGTTGCAATGTATGGCAGTGAAATTTGGACCATAAAAAAGGCTGAGCGCCAAAGAATTGAGGCCTTTGAACTATGGTGCTGGAGAAGACTCCTGCGAGTCCCTTGGACTACAAGGCGATCAAACCGGTCAGTCCTAGAGGAGATCAACCCTGACTGCTCTTTAGAAGGCCAGATCCTGAAGTTGAAACTCAAATACTTTGGCCACCTAATGAGAAGGAAGGACTCACTGGAGAAGAGCCTAATGTTGGGAAAGATTGAGCGCAATAGAAGAAGGGGACGACAGAGAATGAGGTGGCTGGATGGAGTCGTTGAAGCAGTAGGTGTGAGCTTAAATGGACTCCAGAAGATGGTAGAGGACAGGAAGGCCTGGAGGAACGTTGTCCATAGGGTCACAATGGGTCGGACACGACTTCGCATCTAACAACAACAACAGCCCAATTCTAGCAGCCGTTCATTATATGTTTTAGTCTCCAGTCCCCTAATCATCTTTGCTGCTCTTCTCTGTACTCTAGAAGTCTCAACATATTTTTTTACATCGTGGTAACCAAAACTGGATGCAGTATTCCAAGTGTGGCCTTACCAAGGCATTATAAAATGGTATTAATACTTCACGTGATCTTGATTCTATTCCTCTGTTAATGCAGCCTAGCACTGTGTTGGCTTTTTTGACAGCTGCAGCACACTGCTGGCTCATATTTAAGTGATTGTCCACTAGGACTCCGAGATCCCTCTCACAGTTACTACTATTGAGTAAGGTACCCCCTATACTATACCTGTACATTTGGTTTTTCTTGCCTAAATGTAGAACCTTACTTTTTTCACCATTGAATTTCATTTTGTTTGATAGTGCCCAGTGTTCAAGTCTGTCCAGATCCTCCTGTATCTTAAGCCTATCTTCTGGAATGTTGGCTATTCTAGCCAGCTTGGTGTCATCTTCAAATTTGATGAGTTCCCCATTTATCCCTTTGTCCAAATCATTGATGAAGATGTTGAAGAGCACTGGGCCCAGAACAGAGCCCTGGGGCACCCCACTACATACTTCCCTCTATGTAGATGCGGTTCCATTGAGGACCACATGCTGAGTACAGCCGGTCAGCCAGCTACGAATCCATCTGGTGGTGATTCTGTCTAACCCACATTTTTCTATCTTATCAAGTAGAAGGTTGTGATCTACTTTATCAAATGCCTTACTGAAGTCCAAATAAATTATATCCACAGCATTCTTCTGATCCACTAATTTTGTCACTTGGTCAAAGAATGCAATAAGATTTGTCTGGCATGATCTGTTTTTGACAAACCCATGTTGGCTTTTAGTAATGACTTTGTTTTCCTCTAGGTGCTCGCTGATTTGTTGTTTGATTATCTTTTCCAGAATCTTCCCAGGTATTGAGGTCAGACTGATAGGTCTGTAGTTTCCTGGATCTGTTTTTTTTTTTCCTTTTTTGAAGATGGGAACTACATCAGCTCTTTTGTAATCCTCTGGTAGTTCCCCAGTGCTCCAGAATCTTTGAAAAATATAGTTCAGTGGTTCTGAAATCACATCTACCAGTTTCTTGAGAACCTTGGGGTGTAATCCATCTGGTCCTGGTGATTTGAACTCGTCTAGGCTGGACAGGTGCTCACTTACCATTTTCTTGCCTATCTTAACTTGTCTTTCTATTCTATTTTTTATGGCACTATTTTGATAGCTTGGTCTGTTTTTTCTCTTTGTGTAAAGACAGATGCAAAAAATGAGTTAAATAGTTCTGCTTTCTCCCTGTTGCTTGTCACCTTCTTGCCACTTTCACCCACTAATGGAGCAATCATTTCCTTCACTTTTTTCTTGTTTTTTACATGTTGAAAGAAGTTTTTTTGTTATAGTTGACTTTAGTCGCAAGCCTTAGTTCATTCTGAGCCTTAGCTTTCCTCACTTCATCTTTGCAGGCTCGGGCTGTTTGCTGATATTTTGACTTAGTTATGTGCCACTCTTTCCACTTTCTAAACTTGTCCTTTTTATCTTTCACTTTGTCAGAGTTCTTTATGCAGCCACGCTGTGTCAGAGAGTTCTTTATGCAGCCAGTGTTGTGAGGTAGCAAATAAATTGAATAAATAAAACAAATCAAGCTAAATTTCCAAATATTCATGGTGTTTGTTATCAATAAGAGGGAAAATAGTTGTCATTGCCTTCGTCCTGTGTTTATATTTTTGGACTTTACAATCTAGGCTGTGAGCCCAGAATTACCTGGTAAAAAGTATCATCCTACTAACTTTTCAAGGTCAGCCGGATGTTTTGCTTCTCATCAATATACAATCTATTACCTCAGATTATGTCAAAGTTGTGTTATAACAAGTGATTATAGTAGTTATGGTAGTAGCTGTGGTGGTGCAGTGGTTAGAATGCAGTATTACAGGCTAATTCTGCCCACTGCCAAGAGTTCAGTCCTGACCAGCTGAAGGTTGACTCAGCTTTCTATCCCTCCAAGATTGGTAAAATGAGGATCCAGACTGTTGGGGGCAATAGGCTGACTCTATAAACCAGTTAGAGAGGGCTGTAAAACACTATGGAGTAGTATATAAATCTAGGTGCTATTATCTTGGGTCCTTTCTGTTCAAATTATTTTTAAAAATCAGCATTTTCTGAATAAGCATGTCTCACTTAATAATGAATACAATTTTGATGGAAACCCAGGCTTTATATTTGTTAGTACTGAAATTCACACCTGAAAGAAAAATTAAAACCATGATATTTTATAGTAGCTGAAATGCTGTTTCGTGTTCCTAAGTATTGAGAGGGGTTATAACCTTTAGAGCAATAGCACATAACTTGAGTTCCCTGGATTGAATGCAGCCCCCACTCCAAGATTTGTATGCAGAAATTCACAGAATGTACACCCAAAGCTTAATTACATCTAATTAAATGGAAATGAAATGAAATCTCATTCTTCTGGCCCCACACACTCCTTTTTGAAAGGAAGCTCTACTTGTCTTTCACAGGGCAAGGATAGTATTTATTAATATAAAAATGCAATAGAGCATTTTCCAGATGATTTTGATTCCATTTCCTATCAGTCCTAGCCCTGTGTGAAATGGTGAAGAATTACCAGTCCAAAGCATCAGGAGAGTCCCAGGAAGGATATGTTTTCTCAAGAAGTTTTGATTTGGTTGGGGCAGGGGCCATAATTCAGTAAGAAGCATAGCTAATCCCATTATTGAAGGGTTTAATTTTCCAATTCGGCCTCAGTGCTTTGGAGCCCACCCATTCTAATACCTTTCTTTCAGATTAACTGATCTTGCTGCTGTTGTTTCATTTGCATATTATTTCAACTTGTAATTGTAGTTTAAATTTATTATCAGCCGCCCAGAGACACAAGTAGTGGGCGGTGTAGAAATGTGATGGATGAATGAATAAATAAAATACTATTTTACACTATACTTATGGCAATAAGAGTGGCATTCCACAATTGGGTGGTAGCTGCTATGAATTCAATGTTAAGTAAAGGTTTGCTGATACAAGCAAGTAGTAGATGTTAGAATACGTTTTCCACATCATAGTGTCTCTTTGCCATTGCCGCCTTCTGGGATTTTTTTTAAACTTCTCATTCTAATTTACAGTCCTAGTATTTCCTGGTAGTCTCTCGCCCAGCTGCCATGACTTATTATTGTCCCGAGACATTAGAAGAGTTCCAGGTTGGTTAAGCCTGCAACAGAATGAACCTGATCTTAATGACTAAAATATACTCTTCTTCTTGTTTGAAAAATGTTTTCCTAGGGAAAATAATGACTTTAATTACTGTCTTTCCTGCAGCACCAGAACAAAAGCATGTTCCAAACAAAGTGTGGGTCATAGTAGGTCTTCTCAATTTTGCGGCTTATACTCTAGGTAAGATCTGTTAATTTTCTGCACACTGTATTTATACAGTCAGCAATATATTAGTGAGCATATTATTGAGACCAAATTTCCTGAATAAAACAGCTGCTTATTATTACACCTACAAGTCTACTGCAAAATACACATGCAAGCAGATTGTACCTTATGCCTCTTACCACTCATGCTTGTGGCTGAAATATCAGAGGATGTTTTTCCCAAAGAGGAGGAAGGATAGAGGAGCTGCTCTGTTCTCTGTTGCACATTCATGTTTCTTCATTTTAGTTTCATCAGGGGCAAGAAAGGAGACTCTGGAAGATGCAAGCCCAAAGCCACAAGCAATTTGTTCTAGAGTAATTAGTTTTCTTTTGTAAGCAACATATTCTGATCAGCTTTTACAAAAGGAAATAAGAGTATCTACTAGTAAAGTAAAGTGCAAGTAGTATGTGTATAGGAAAAAATGTAGCAGGAATATTTAAAGATGAATGCAGTGGTATAAGGCCTTGAGTGTCCTGTAAAAGATCTGTAGCAATTTTAGGAAAACAGTAGGATTTACAGCAGAAAAGGGATAGCATTTTAGGGATTCAGGGATTAGGGATTCAGTTCACCACAATCTGAAACCAAATCTTTCTTTTCTGCCTCATATAATTGCATGCATTTTCAATAGTTTTTAACAACAATGGCACTAGTAAATGAGCCTTGGTGTATGAATTGCCAGAGCCTCACCCAGCTTAGTTCTTAAATGTTTTTGCTTTGATTTCTTTCCTTAATGTATTTTTCTTCTAATTTTAATCCTAGCCACTCAATAGAAATGAAAGCAATCAGTTAACCTTCTCTTTCTGTGACATCTTTCTCCTCAGATGGCGTGGATGGGAAACAGGCACGTCGCACCCAATCCAGCTCCCCACTTGGGGAACTCTTTGACCATGGCCTGGACAGCTGGGCTTGCATGTTCTTTGTGGTGACCGTGTACTCCACTTTTGGCCGAGGATCCAATGGTGTCAGCGTTTTTGTCCTCTACCTGCTCCTCTGGGTGGTTTGGTTCTCATTCATCCTTTCCCATTGGGAGAAGTATAATACCGGGATTCTCTTCTTGCCTTGGGGCTACGATATCAGCCAGGTGGTAAGTCAACCAGCCTTTTGCCACAACCATTGCCAAGGGTTGCCTTAATAGTGGTCAGAGATCTGGTGTCATGGATCCAACTGTTACAATGAGCATGGCTGCAGCCATTTTTTCTTCTCATTCTAGGTTGCCATGTGGCTTATTTTGATTCTCTAGGGTTTAGATCTGTTCCACTTGCTTATTATTATCATTTTCAGGTTAAAGCCCCATTTATTTTATGTGAGATTTCTTTAGAAGGCTTGAAATAACATACAGAAATGTTTAACCCTGGAGTTTTCAAACCTTTTGGTGCCAGGACCAAAGATTATGTAAGATTATGTGACACCACAACCCCTCCCCCCATCTCTCTTGATTTCAGTCAGATTAGAGTTGGGTGAGAAATAAATACACCACTATGAGTAATGAAAATTATTTAAATTATGTTTGTATGTGCATAGAATCTACAGTAGAGCCCTACAGCTTTATAAAATAAAATTATATTGGAAATAATCATATTTAAACATTAGTTTAAATAGAAAGTAGAAGCTTGTTCAGTATTACATAATTCCTGAAATATGATTTTTTATTTTTGAGACAACCATTCTAATTTTTGGTTCTACACATATTTTGGAATGATAGATATTTCCTGAGCGGGGTATAACCTATATTTTAAGAACTCTAATTTAACCTAAAAGCAATGAAGAGCTTTAGATATGCTTATGTGTGTAATTTACCACTCAGTTCAAGGGTGTACTAATGCAGTCAAATTTCCCTGTGACAGACTAGTAAAGGTTACAAAAAAATCCCCTCTAAAAAGTTAAGAAAAATTGTCTTGAATCAAAAAATTTATCAGAGCCACCATTCTTATGGTTTGCGAACAAAACTAATTGGTGATTTCCACAAGTGGCAAAGTCTAAAGGAAGGATATTTTTTTAATCAGTTTCCATTCATTGCAAAGATGTATAATGGCCATAGTATTTATGCAGACTTTCAGGCTTGTAGGATTTCATTCATATCTAGAGAGTTTGAGGAACTGTAGTTATGAAAGTGAGGCTAGGACTGTGGAGCAACTACTCTTTAGAGAAGAAATTTGGCAAATTGTTATCCTGATTTGTGTTTACTGCTGTACTCAGTAATCAATTGGCCTTGAGTAGCTCACACGAACGCAGTTGAATGTAAACATTTAGAAATGACACAACAATTAATGCAATTCTATTTGGGCATAATGAAATTGGTCTGAATAAGAAATTTCTGCATTGATTCATTTTGGCTACCAAGGCATGAACTGCAAAAAAAAAAAATTATTCCCAGGTACTTAAAAAAAAGATGAAGATGACACTTTTGACTAGCTTCTAAACTGAGCCCCTAATAAAGCAAGAAGGAAAGTATCTCTCCTCTAAAGAGATGTCTCTTGAGACATATAATTTTAAGACTCAAAGCATGTGTTTCTCTCCATCTGCATGTTTCATAGACAAACTCAGCAACACAGTGGATGAAATTGAGTGCATTTATTGGCAGGCATGAATGCCTGTTGTGATTCAGGGTCAGCCTGTGGGTTCGGCAGTTGGGTCAGACGATTCAGAGGAGGAGGAGGGGGGTGTTGGAGAGCCTGCAGAGAACAGCCCGGAGGCTTCACAGAGCCCTCAGCCAGGCCCCTCCCATCTGGTCACTACGCAGAGCCAGCTGTGTGAGCCTGACAGCGTGGATGAAGATGACCCACAGCTGGCCCTGTTCAAGGACGCCCAACACAGGAGGCAGTCAATCAGGAGTAAACAGAGGAAGGCAATGGGGCACCTCGGAAGGAGGCAGAGAGAAGCCACGCCTTGAACTGTTTAAAAGGGGAATGTGTGGGAGGGCTGGTTTGCTGAAGGCAACCGTTTCAATAGCTCCTGTTTCATGGTTCGTGTTTTTGTTTGGCTCTGTTTGCTCTGTTTTATGTCAATAAATTTGGCAGGCTTAGTTCCAGCCTCCTGCCTTTTTGTAAAAGGGTTGTCCCTGCCTTTTCTGCAGGGCCGGTAGTAGGCTGGTACAGAACAATGCCAAAGAACTTGGTAAAAGTAGCTTTGTTTGAAAAACAACTACCAAGTATAGTTGTTTTCACTGGTGTTAGTTGTCCACTCCTCCCCGAATGCTGGTGGGCAGGCACTTTCTTTCCACTCTTCTGGGATGCCCCACTGAACGCTTTCTGAACAATCACTTACCACGCTGGAACCTTAAAAGAGCCCTTTGCCCTCTTACGTTGGCTGCCTGCAGGTTTTATTGACTTGGACTTAAATACTTGCATGGCTGAGCAGAGGGGACCTTGATTTTTTTATTTTTTCCCCCACACTAAAATCTGATTCCTTATCCTCCATACACACTCTCACTCATAAATTTAGGAAGAGAAATTACATTTGAATCCTATTAACAAAAATCCTCATAACTGTAAACTGTAAATCCTATTAACAAAAAACCTCATAACTGTAAATGGAGAATTTTGGATGAAAAGTTTTTGCCTGTCCTCCTTTCTGTGTGTGATTTCAAGATTCAGATGAATTAGTCAGTTTGTATGTATCTTTCAGCATATTAAACTTTCTACACTTATGCTGTTTGCCTATAGAATTTGTTCCCAGAATTTTTTTTAAAAAAAACTATTGGGATAGTCCAGGGGTAGGCAACCTTGGCTCTTTTATGACTCATGGACTTCAACTCCCAGAATTCCTGAGCCAGCATGGCTGGCTCAGGAATTCTGGGAGTTGAATTCCATGAGTCATAAAAGAGCCAAGGTTGCCTACCCCTGGGATAGTCCAACTCTCCCTTCCCTTTCCATAAAATTTACTGGTCTCTGGATACCCGCAGTACACCATCCTCCTATAAAATGCAAATGATAAAAAAGGTCTACAAGGATCATCTTGTCCAATTCTCTGCAGTCTGCAGCAAAATCATCCTTGGTAGATGGCTCTCCCACTTCTTAAAAATTCATATCCTTTATAGGTAGACTACCGGCTTATAGAGATCATACTGTCAGGACAATTTTCTCTTATTTAAATGAAGTCTAGGTAGCTATAATTTAAATCTTTATTTGTGCTTTTAATTTCTTTGGGAAAAGAAAATCTTTCCTGATCCTCTTCCCTATGGCATTCTTTTATATACCCAAACACTGGTACTATGTCGCTCCTTAATTGTCTTTTCTCCAGATTGCGTACCCTAACTTCCTTCAGCATGTCCTCAGAGTTTTCTGGTATAATGATGCTCACCGATTGTTCATATCCCCCACGCGAATCATTTTGTGAATGAGGTTTTGTGGGTACTATTTCATAAACGTGCCTTGATCATACTCTCAAGATATAATTTGCAGTCAGCAGCTTAAACACCTTGAGATATTTTCTGGGCCAGCTTCCAATTTTGCACACAGCTTTCAGCATTCTCAGTAAAGTAGGTATAGAAATGCAGACACCTATAGGATGCTTAGTTTGGGAAAGGTTGCCTTGGTTTATAGCTTCTTCCCTTTTACCAAGAAAAGTTAGCTCTGCTCTTTGCACCAATTACAAACCCTTGGACATGCAGTTGTAGCAGGCACAGGGCATGAAGAAAAAACTTCTACATATTTCCATCAACAACATTCATGTTACATTATAACACATAAAAGACTTTTCTGATCTCTAGACAATTTTGTCAATTGGAAATGCTGGATAGATGATTATTATAATGATCTGTAATTCTGTCTTCTTTTCCAGACCATTTCAATAGTATACATAGTGACATCCATCATAGGAGTGGAGGCCTGGTACAGCCCTTTCCTGTTTCATTTTTTATATAAGGATCTGTTTGTTGTTATGATAATTGGTAAGAGGAATCTTGTAGAAACTTGTATCTTTTGAGCTGCTTTGTACCAAAACCTAGCATGTCTTTATCAAGAAAATGTTTGTTATTTATGCTGAATTTTCTTATGAGATGGAGATGGGAGGAGGTCACATTGAGTAGTTATTTGTTCCAGAATATCTCATACAAGATGACATTTTTTGTTGAAAGCCTAAAACTGTGACCAGGTTTCAATCTGTCTGCATTGCAGCAGATGAGTTGTATATAACAAGATAATTAAGTTAATGTAAAAGTAAAGCATTAGAATTGATAATGAATTATCAAAGTGGAAGATAGTTTCTGCCTTTTAGGATCAACCATCAAAACTGAAGGAATGAGCACTCAAGAAATATGCTGCAGATTAGCACATGGTAGAGCAGTCATGAAGTCCTTGCAAAAGATATACAGTACCTATGAAAGATAAGAATTGTGTAAACGATGGCATTTCCTATGACACACTCCATGAAAGTGAAAGTTGGATTCTGAAAAAGTAGGATAGGAAGGTACCGTATTGAGACTTCTGAACTTAGTGTTGGACTCCTGAGAATACTTTGGACAGTTGAGAAAATAAACCAGTGAATTATCGAACAAATCAACCCAGAGTTCTCACTCAAGGCACAAATGACCAGGCTTAAATTATCTTAAGTTCCAACACATAATGCAAAGACCTAGTTCTCTGGAGAAGATTCTAAAGCTGGGAAGGGCAAAGGAAAGAGACGTCAGATTTTAATTTAATTTAATAATTTGATTTCTATACCGCCCTTCTCCCGAAGGACTCAGGGCAGTGAACAGGGCAATACACAATAAAAATATTATACAAAAATTAAAAAGCCATTGAACATTATGCCCTTAAAATTAATACATATTACAATTAAAACTATTTATAAAACCCAACCCCATCCCATCAGACCAGGCCAGCTTGTTCGAAAAAGAAAGTTTTGAGATCGCACCGGAAGGAGCGAAGGTCGGGGGCCATCCGGAGCTCAACCAGTAAGCTGTTCCAAAGGTCTGGCGCGCCCACAGAAAACGCTCTCCCCCTGGGGGTCACCAATCGGCATTCTTTGATCGGTGGCACCCTGCTACATCATTGTAGCATCTGTGTGGTTTTATTGCTTTTATTGTTGCCTCTGCCCAGAGTTGCCTCACATTGAGATGGGCAGCAAATACATAAATGAGAAGAGGATGATCGGCAACAAAGTGAAT